>NC_087211.1:85274551-85335167 GCF_015104395.2 Macrobrachium nipponense | reverse complement strand
CAGGGTACGACGCCGCCGGGAGCACGAAGGGGAGGGGGTGGAGTGATGATAGAGATTTCGGCAAAGGAAGAGGAGATATGAGGAGGCTGGAGGAGGGGGAAAAAGGTGGGAGGGGGGAAGCCGGGGTTGATGAGCCTTAGAACTCGTAGCAAACAGACGAAGGAGGAGGAGGACGAAGAGGAGGAGGAGAGGAGGAGGAGGAGGAGGCGGCAGAGAAGTCCTTGAGCAAAGGGGGAAAGATATTCAAGCGTGATTAGGATAATGAACATCACAAGGATGACCAAAAAATGGAAAAGGCGAATTGTGACAGATGATGATGATGATGATTCTATGGCAGCTAAGGGCCTCTCCTTGTATTATATGAAAAAAAAAATTCAGTATTAAAGAAGTGAGGGAATCTTAAGAGACACAGAAACAGGGAGAAAATAAGAAACTTTTTAACTAAACGAATATGAAAGTCAGGTGTACATACACATACACACTTGCATCAATAAGGGGAAGAGGTTTAGAGGCGACTTAGATAAACTGGTGTATGGAGGAAGAAACAAGATTAGGAGACGGAGAGAGAGAGGAGAGAGAGAGAGAGAGAGAGAGAGAGAGAGAGAGAGATGAGAGAGAGAGAGAGAGAGAGAAGAGAGAGAGAGAGAAAATTTAAGCGCTGACGACGGAAAAACAAAGTTTTTATTTTATATATATATATGATATATATATATATATATATATATATATATATATATATATATATATATATATATATATATATATATATATATATATCCGCTGCTGGTGGCATATCAAGCTATGTAAGCCAAATCTTTCAATGCAATACAGCATTGAGATATTTCAAATCCAACGAATTTTATTTAGCTATAATATTATTAAGTAAAATGAAGACTTAAAGACATTTTTTTAAAGCGCAAAATGTTTTTATGTAAGGAAAATTTTTTGTTTAGATATCGAATATTACATTCATCAAATTGATTTTGTCACCCATAAATATCATTTTCTATATTTGATAAGTAAATTTTTATAGAAACTAGTCTATACTCGAACAGTAACTATTATAGAGTTAAACTTTCCTTTAAAATGCGTTGTGTTTCTAAATTCTGTGTTACGTTTATCACCTTACCTTTTAAAATTATATGGAAATAAAGACCATACACTTTTGGCTACATAAATAATTTGAATTTATTGATGGTCGTGGATCGCTCACCGATGCATATATATAGACCTAACTTGCATTCATAGAATGGGAAAAAAGTTAGATATACCTACTTGTCTTTTTTTTTTTAATTGTTCATAGTGGGCAGCATAAGCAATATTACGCTGATTAGGACTGAATCTAAATACGTAACTATTTCTTTTAAAGATAATAGGAGATTGAGTTCGTACACCACTGTTTACAGAAGCGAGAGGTTTAAGTGATTTTTTTTTTTCCTATTGACATTAGATAGACGCATCTTGTAACTGCGAGATATTTACAGATGTATACCTTTAATCTATGGGTGTCGTTGTCAGTTCGGGTGCACGTACTTTTAGTAACATCACTTTCAGTTCATTAACCGTTAAATGCATTTCCCCATCAGCATGTTTCATCTGAAATTGTTACAGCATCCACATACTAATGTGTAAACACAGATTCAGTTCAGTATGTCACGGAGAGAGAGAGAGAGAGAGAGAGAGAGACGAGAGAGAGAGAGAGAGAGAGAGAGATAGAGAGAGAGAGAGAGAGAGAGAGGGAGGGTGGGGTTCAGTAAAGAAATATCATTACTTGGTCTAGCTGAGTGAAATTAGTTATGTCTAGTTCAGTTTATGGGCTTTACGAGTTTTTATTAGCTTCACATTGTCCAGCATCCTTGTTGCTGGGATTGGAAAATTACGAATAGTTCAGTCACTTTATGGGCTAAATGTCTTGTAGGAAATCAGTACATTGTTATCGAGTAAATGAAGTAAAAAATATGTGAATTTTTACAATTAAAGCACTCATGATAAGTAAAGGTAGTTTAAATATCTGAGCAGATTACAAAAAAAAAAAAAAAAAAAAAAAAGGCAACAAAACCGGAAATAAAATCAATCCCAACCTTATCTTAATACGAGCCCCCAAAAAAAGAAAGAAAACGGATGATTAACAAGATGTTTTTGCGAGAAAATACCTGAATGAAGCAAATGAATCCATTGAACGGGTTTCCGAAAAAAAGTTCGGATATGTCACATACATGAGTCAAAACATTTTGCATGTCATAGTTTTCTCTCATCTGTTTTTCATTTGCCATGGTTTTGAAAACAGTTCTGGCTATAGATCAACATTTACTCAGCAATGTCAATTTATATCATAAAACGTTTTTTACTGGTCATTCGTTTTACAGAGTCAAACGTTGAGCACCAGTTCTGTATGCAAGAATATAATGATTGCAATCGCCGTGTGGTAGAATTACAGTCTTGTCTTTATTGCATAATTAGAGCCCTCTAAAGCCAAGTTTGGTAAGCATAAGTCTTTTAATAAACTAATACCAAACTGAATTCTTCAAGGTTCTTGTTTTAGGTAGTGACTTAATTTTCAGTTTTCGAATCATGTAACCCAGATACTTTTCAAGCATTTATAAAAAAAAAAAAAAAATCGGCAATGTGGCAAAAAAGATGGACTTAATAGTGGACTGTATTATATGCTTAACGTTGTTACTTGGTCAAAAACCGCTAAAAGCCTTACGTAACAACTCCACAAAACTCCCTTTGCGGTTTCTAAATTACGGGGAGATATCTCTCAACCCAATTCATTATTAACGAGGATAACACACCAATATCATTAATGAATAGTACCACAATTAATACTTCACTTACTGAGCAGTCCTTGTAGACATGAACTCAGATCATAAATCGCTATACGAGATACGACGAGAGGTACGCACCTCTCTCTCTCTCTCTCTCTCTCTCTCTCTCATCTCTCTCTACTCTCTCTCTCTCTCTCTCTAAATGTTGCGAGTACTCACGGGTTGATTTTCAGACCCTAGAGGACCGCTGTGTTATCTCGTTTCTAAAGTATTTGCATAACCTTAAAGTATGAACACAATAAAGGTTTATCAGATCAATTTATATTTTTCACCATCCTCCACAAAACTAAAACATAGGAAAAATGAAATAAAATCGAAGGATATTGAAACGCATTTGATAAATGTAAAGTTAAAATTAATTTAATAACTAAAAGTTAAACATATCAAAGAGTAATAACATATAAGTGACAAATGAAATTAATCACTAAGGTGAATTGTAAATCAATGGCACTCAAAGGAAACAAATTACGACAAAATTCAAAGAATCAGGGCAATCGCCCTTTCTAAATCCACACACACATCACTACACAACACTAGAAAAACGGTCACCTCAAAAGTTGAGCCAAGAAGCTGTTCGTTCCGTCCTGCATTCGGGTTTTGTTGGGAAAAAAGAGAAGTTATACAATTACCACGAATGTAGAACTGAACCTACAAGGTTTTTATGAACATAAAAAACTCTACAATAATTATCAACTTCGTTGTCAAAAATAAATTCCAAATATAATAGTGTGCAACTTCAACATATTTATTAAATGTAGTGAATTAATTGGTGGTGTGTGTCAATACAATTTTGGGCGATATCATGCCCATACAGTGTACTACGCACATACGCATACACACTCCTAGAGGGGCACGCAAAGGAGCGTTCAGAGGGGCGAACTACTACCCTTCCTTTCCCCTCCCGATCTTTTGACCTCTTCTAATGGCTTCTCTGGCGAGAGGCACAAACAACGACCCAATAACACCAACTCTTACCATACGTAATTTACGCAATACATTCACCAAGAACAATTTCTATATAAAGACAAATGAATTATCATAACTAAAAACAGTAATTATACTTCGTTCCTAAAACGTCTACTGACGTTTATGTCAAAAGACTTCGTCTTTGTGTAAAACAATCTTTTCAGTGCTAACCGCACCACCGATACTACGTACTAGAACATAGCAAAATCAGATAATATAATGTTTAAGTGTCATTCTCGAATAGATGTGGTTCTTTCACCCTTACTATGCCATGCAATAGTAGGCGTACATATCTTTACAAAATATATGGGCATGTGAATATATTTGGTTTTCACATGAATACAAATACAGTAACATAGTTCCTGTCTGTCGATTACCTGACAGACGGCAATACGCAGTTGAAAATCAATCAATAATTTCTAATGAGATAGACACTATACTATAATAAAAGACAAATAGCATGGAAACAAGTGAATACACAAAAACATTAGAAAATAAGATCGTTGTGAGAGGAATTCTTCACAGGCAAAGTTATTACCAATATTAAGTCTGTGTCTGTCCCACTTTCTCTTAATACATAAAAAAATAATCGTAATTAATCTTGATGCTCGGAAACATAAACTGTAATTAAGTGTGAATATTAATGCCTTAGAAATCACAAATTTCCCTAGTATTCCTTCGTTGCAATAAATTTTAAAATCATACATTGGCATAGCTTTTTAGTTTCTAGAAACCTGAAGGTCAAATTTACCAACCAGATGTCAGTGTCGTGTGCGTTCCTAAAGATTCCTTGCTTGTGTCTCGACCAATCAGGAGGCGTCTTCTCATCCTCTGTTGGAAAGGAATGACACGGACGTCTCTGATTGGTCGAGGATTATTTAGCTGGAAGAAGGCTGAAAAAACTCAGCTCACAAATTCACAAGCAAGGCTGTGTTGTGTTGTCTACGTTTGGCTCTTTATATCAGTGATAGTGAACAGAAACAGGGTCTTCATTGTGCCGTGGTAAGTGGGAACAATTAAGTTTCCTGTTCTACGAAAGTTTATATCAAGATTAGGACACATTAAATGTAAAAGTACATTTCTAGCGAGGGACTTCAGCAGAGTGAGATGTTTTACATAGTTCATGTCCGGTAAAGACGGGGGGTGTCATTCAGTTTATTTAATTTAATTTGTTTTTGCAGAACTTTTCCTGCGTATGAGGAGGAACTTTTCTTGTGATGTTATTTCAGTTCTCATGATATAACAGTGTGTTGGAATCTTATTTATTCGTGAGAATCTTAGTCCAGTCAGTGGGGCATTTTATGGCGATATTGGGTAGCTGTATACTTTTATTGCAAGTTTAAACTTTTTCTCTATTATAATGCTTTTTAATATAAATTTCTTACATGAGAAATGCGGAAGTCCCGGAGTTTCAGGGCTTACAGAAACTATTTCCTTATTTCATATTTTCCATTGAAGGCTCTAGAAAGTCTAGGTTGCGGTCTGTCGTTAGTATTACTTTGAAATAGCTAAAGTTAATATTTATACCTATATATTTTTAGATAGTGACCACCAAGGGTTATAACCCGGTATATATCTTACCTTTGCGGTGTGTTTTGGTACAAGCCCCATTGGCGATTACTGTAAAAACAAACAAAAGACTGTAAATATCAGATAATGACCCTCCCAAAAAAAAATATTAGCCAACGATAACGACCCCCCGAACTTCTCTATTGGTCACTATCTAGTTAATGTTTATTTTAATATCTAAATTCATCTAATTGTAGTAACGGGTCGGTCGGTATATATAGCGGCCCAGTTTCAATATTCATATTGACTATGTATAACTGAAACACGAAAGTTTGGAACGTTATAAATGCATAATAATTGGTATAAGCCACGATGGAAAGGTTTTGAAGGGTATGGGCATAACGCAGGCGATCTGGGAAGTTGACCCTTCACAATGGTTAGATCGGGCGCTGGAATGGAAAAATTAAAGCTATGGAATGAGTCCCTCTGCACTGGTCACCACCACCGTAATAAGCTAAATTTTGCCTGGATTACTTTTGGAAAATTTAATATTTATATCTAAAATTTCCTTGAACATGTTAGTGAAGCAGAAGAAAATGAATGTAAGCAGGACTTGATATACATCGGTTGGAGGCGTTGCTTACTATTTACCAAATCGTTTTGGCTAGACAAATTTCACTAGACTGTAACCCTGAAAGTTAACATGGCTTTTACAGTATCACTCTTCAAACGACTTGCGGTTCAGTTCTGCTAAAGAAAGCCCTTCTGTTAAATGACGTAGGATTCCAAAATATGTAAAAATTCTTTGGGCAATGCAACAGTAGAGTTCGCCGGTAAAAACAAAATTTCATAAGAATACCAGTTTTCCTGCCTCCACCTTCTATGCTTGTTTGCCGCAATTTTAATTGGAAACCCCCAAAACTTTTTTGTTTTTAATATTTTTGACGTTACACAAAACATTACACAGTCTTTGTTCCTCTTTACAACTATTTTCACATGAAACAGGGGTAAAAATAACTAGGTAATAATTTAATTCTGTTGGAAACTTTGCTGTAGACATATTACAGCATTGGTTGATGGAATAACACTTAAGATTGCATTAAATTTTAAAACTATGAAAAATCAGTTCCTTTTGCATAAGTTCCTTTGTTTAGGTTAATGTACACTAGTAGGTTTAGTTTATGGTTGTGTACTGTATGCAGTATTTCGTTAAGTATAAGATGGAAGTCTCTTGAGAAACTGCTTAATTTGCCACGAACTGGTAATCATACAAACCAATATTGCCGCCCCACCCCAAAAAAAAATCTGTGGCGTAATGGAAAGAGGACACTGTTTTACCAAAATTTGGAGAACTGCTATTGGAAAAGTGCAGTAAGGGCATGACTTAGGTAAAGTAAATAAAATATAGCGGTCAAAAACGACCAATGACAGTAGGTATGCTGATGCTCTGATCAGTTAGATAAACTGGTAGGTTTCGTCTAGCGATTGACCTAAGCCTGGATTATAGGCAGTTTGATAAATATAGGCAGTTTGATATATATAGGCAGTTTGATATGTTTCGATTCCCCCGTTTTCTAAGCAGTTGAACGTGTAAAAACTGTGTAATGGATGACTTGGTTTAATTTCTATAATGGGCATATTTTCTCTCACAGTTAACTGTCCAAGGTGGACTGAAGTATTCTCGATATTAGATTCTCAGCCAGAATTACTTTTCTTCACTTTGAACAATTAAAGTGAAAAGACCTCGTACCACTTTAAGTAAAATTGATTTATCATATGGTGTAGGTGTTAGTGGCTAGTCACATAAGTTTAGGCCCTAAGGCTTAAGGTGCTACAGATTTCATAAGTTCCAAAAGTCCTGATGGTAGGTTGACATTTAAGATGAAAAGACTACCTATAATTGATCATTTCAATGATTGAGTAAAAAAAATCTAAGTCTGGTTTCTTTTTGGGTTTCTTTTTTGCAGGAGTGTTAGTAGTTTGGCATGACCAAAAGCACCATTGCAATATTGCTACGTCTACCCAGGCTGTCCTTCGGCGCCATCCTCTTGAAGAGCTACTGCACAGAAATGCGGATTGAAGTCCTGGATCAAGCCTCATGAAGCAGTAAATAGTTTGTCCCGTTTCAAGTCGCAAAATAACTAGGCACTCAAGTAGAGGATTAATAGAGCAAAAGCGCTTTGAAACTACTAAGCAAACAAGCTATCTACTTTAATTCCAAAATTTATTGAAAGTATCTTAAATCAAAATTGGACTGAAGCACGTTTGCTTAATATAATACAGAATCTCCCTTAGCTGCTTGGTCTTCCACTAGGATACAATTTCCTGTCTTATTTGCTCCTTCCTTGTGGTTGCAAAATCTAGACTTCTTGGTAGTTTGTCGGAATAGTGGTGCTTTATTTTTGCAACTCCTGGTCACTCCTTTCACATCTTAGTTTGGCATCAGATCCGTCCCCTTAGTGTAATGAATTCGTGAATACCATAACTGGGAAGGTGTTCTGATAAAGTCCTTATCTTTTGAGGATAAGGCAGCCCTATATTAGGTGGGTTTTTACGCTTATAATATAAAGAATAGGTATCCGCGTATATACCGTAAGTAAGGCTTCATATGACTGTTAACTTACATTAACTGTATTTTTTAAAAAGTAGTTTTTATTACTGATAACTGTAGGGGTATGTGGAGGGACTGGAGGCTAAAGCATCTTATTGATTTGTCGATGTGTAAAAATTCTTCTTTGAATAATCAGGGTGTTTAAGATTTGAATACATGATAAAACTACAGCTGGTCTATCTTTTGTCACTTTTTTTAGTTTCAAGGAACTGTATTTGGATTGGTGTTGTATGGTCAGTGTACAAAAAAAAAAAAAAAAAAAGGCACCGCGTTAACATCAAAGAGCAAATACTTACACCACTTGACCACATTCGATGCAACTTAAAGATAAGTTGCTATAGAGAATCTAAAATGAAACTGAAACTGTTTGGCATTCAAAGCGTTGATGTTCGTGCACTTGAAATAAGATGCACTTTATTTCATTAGTTTTAAAATCATTGCAAGATTTTGCAATGAAGCCAAAGGGTCGTAAAAACAGCCTTTTAAAATATTTTTGTAAATGCCATATTATAGCATTGTATAATTCAAATTGATAATAACTTACGTACTACATACTACCGAATTTCTGATTTGGTATAGGTAATTTCATATAAAAGTTAAATACTAATCTAAGTAAAGTTCCTAATTTTTTCACTTGTGATTTTTTCTTCCTAAAAGTACTAGGAATTTTTAATCTTATGGAGAAAGGAGTTTTCAATAACCTTTTGATTTGAAAGTAAGTGAAATTAAAGTAGCAACTGACCTTGCACGTTTCGGCAAGGGCAAAGACTACCTTATTATCAATGACCCTGGTAATTTGTCCCAAAGTGTCATTTGATTACCCAGCATTAAGGCAATGGTCTGAAGTCTGGAGCTGCTGCTGGAGTTTAGGTGATAAGGTGATCCTAGATTTGAGGTGGTCTCGCTGTTTTCCAGAGCCTTAATGGTCTTAATTTTTTTTATTAATATTTAGCCAATTGCTTTAAAAAATATTTAGTTCTATTGTACCCTTTCCTGAAAGCATTATTTTTTCATTTTTTCTAGAACAGCACGTCCCAAACTAACATTATGGCTTTGGAGTAATTTCCTAATTTTTGAATATTTGGCACGTCACTGGGACCGACTTGCAAGTTCTACAGACTTCAGAGTAGGGAAAAGTGAGAATTTCTTGTTCGCATGACAGTTTCCTGGAAAGTTCTTGTTCTGGATGTGGAAGGCTGCTCGAGACTTTCTTAGACCTTGACTATATAACCTTATTGGTTGATTGGTTTATGAAAATTAAGCTGTAAATCCAAGCACTAATTACTTTATCCTTGAGCACCTAATTGACTTGACTAGTCAGGTAGTTTGTCTCAATGGAGAATTCGTGGAGGAGTTCCTACAGTGGTCCCTTCTAAACCTCATGAGGTGTATTAAGGTTTCAGCTAGGCATAGGCTATTGTGCTGATCTGGTGGAAGAGGTTAGTGCAAAGCAAAATTGCCTTTAAACTTACAATCCGCAACTAAACCCGATTTTAGTGCAAATTAGAGTATATGTTCATCCAAACATTAACAAATACGCTGCTGAATTCTCTGGGGGTATCCCAGGTGGTGGTGAAATAAGACAGTGACAAAAGCCATGGCTGCAGTGAAGAGGGAACTGCATCGGCATGACTCTGGTGGAACGGAGGAACCAGGTTAGTTTATTACGAGTTTCTATGGACCACAGCTAATGAATAGGGTAGTATACTAGACTCCATGGCAGCTTTACGGCTCAATTGCTTTAGCTTATGAGCCACCAACTTTAGGGTATTTGAAAACTTTGCTTGTCAACACATGTTGTGCCGCAACATCTGCGAGAACTTCCCCAACGCCTGAGTCTCTCATACAGTGTGAACTTGGAAAGCGCATAAGCATCTTATCTGATCTGGGATAACTTGCTTTTCTCCCGAGGTTGATTTTTTTTTTTTTTATTTGGTATACAGATTACTAATTGATAGGTTTTCTCAAATTTCTGAATTATTTTTCAGTTTCTCATAACTTTATGCTGAATTTATCCAGGGCTACTTGATATTTTTTTAATGTGATAAAACAATTACTGAATTTTAGCTGATGCAGGTTATTAATCATTTGTATGACAATTGTATACACCTTTGTGTAGCATTGAGTTTTGGTTAAATTAACTTATTGGCCTGTTATTTGTGAAGGTAGCTCAAAACAATGTTACTCGCTAACTATTTCCAGGATAATTATTTCCAGGAAACTTTAGATTTGTTTAATGGGTTAATCCTTTTTGCAGCATTATATAATTAATCCTTCTTGCACTGCATTTATCATTTTGCAGCATTAAATACATTAATAGTTTTCAATTCAACATACCCTACGTAGAAAATTATACCGAAGCTAGCCAAACTATAAATACAGGTTTATTAATAACTAACAGGTTAATAACTGTTCTTTCATGTGTCTCGAGCCACTCTGTGTTGTCGATCAATATGCAGCGAGTACCACCTCATGCTAGAGGAGTTCGCGCAGGTTAGTTGTAACTATTAATGTAATTTCAAAAGTGTAGAGCAATTTGAAATTTAACTATTCAAGTTAATAGCTAGAAGTAAATTCGTTGGTAAATTAATATGCGGGTAATGGAAAGTTTATACAAATTGTATACTTTAAATTACGTACATTGGCAGATGTGATGCATCAAGGGCCCACTGCAGATATAGAAGCGTCCTGTCAGATGTGAAGCTGAATCCACTGCAGATACATAAAAGTGAAGTAACTAAGCCCATTTCAGATACAGAAGTCATGTCGTGTCAAATGTGAAGAAGCCGAGCCAACAGCAGTTACAGAAGCGACATGTCAGATATGATAAAGTCCACTACAGAAAAAGCGCAGAAAAAGATCACTATTCCACTGCAAATCAATCTAAGATTAACTTCCTCTGAACGGGAGACATCAAAGAAGCAAGCATAACTTCAGAGAACATTTTTTTAATTACAATGAGACTACATATTACAATACTAAAATCACAAGAAAAATATTTGATAAAGAAAATTGGAAACGCTGCTATAAACTAAAATTAAGTATCCATCCCTGGTGTTTTACGATGATTTTCTCAGAGATGTTTGTACAAGTTCTTAAATGCATTATTCTCCCACTATTCCCAGTAGAAAAGTAACTAACTTTCTCAGTTCAATTACTTGGGGAATGACAAATAGCAGTCCGAAGTGTGCGCTAAACTTCCCCTGGAAGTAATTTTCCCAACTAGGTCTATGTATAGACCCCTCAAATAGCCAAAAAGGTTTAAAGCTTTTATAGCATCAGTAGAAGCTTAGGTGAAAATACCTCCTTAGGAAAAATAAATTTCGGGAAAAACTAACATTGTGGGGAATCATTCCCCACAAAGGAACTGGTGATATAGGAGTTTGTAGTAGGCAGCTGCAGCACTTCTGTCTTCTGAAAAACCAAAGTAGTTTGTTAATTACTTCACGTTGACATTAAATAACGCTTAATAATTAATTACTAGTATTCTTAGTTATCAATCTTGCAATAATCTCTATCAATCTTGCAAAACTACAGATTTTACGGTATTGACGAAGAAGTAAAATTCTTGACGTTAAGAAGATTGGGAAGATTACTTGCCAAAAACTTTCGTTGTCAAAACATGAAGTAATGAGCATGAGCATTTTAACGTTAAGAACGCTTGTTTACATACTTCTAAACTTAATATAAAAACCACATTTCTACTTCAGCAAATGATAATCATATGCCTATATAATCATGTGCCAAAACTTTAAAAAGTTAATGCAACTAATAAGATATTGAAAACTATTTCGATATACACTAACATAATTTTTAGAACATACACAATGAGTAAATAATTAAAAATATTTCATAACTTTCGCAATGAGAATTCAAATGTCATAAAACCTGCTTCTCGTAAGTTTTAAGCACAACACAGCATTGGCTCTCCAATAAGCTGACGCACTCTAGCTGGAGAGAATTTTCCCTCTTCAAACGATTCTGTAATGAAGCAATAGGCCTAACTCAAAACATTAGCTTCTAGATAAAACACGTTAAGGTACCTTAACTCCCTTTCCGGTCTCGGTATCTTCTCGAGGTATGTATTATACTATCATAGGTACTGAATTAAAAACAATGTAAGATCACTGCTTTAAGTTTGGGAAAATTTAAACAAACAAATTTCTTTACATACTAGAAAACACACAACGCCCAAAAGTCACAAATGAAAAAGTCACCCTCCAATTTACAACCATTTTCTTTTAAGAGCAGACAAAGCAAGTTACCCTTAAATTTATCAGTTTGCTATAAAACAGACTTCCACCGCACGCGTAGTCCAACAAATTACCTATCTACCTGCATGATTTCACTTAAGTTAGGTTTCATAAAAATATCTAATACGACACTACAGTTCACACGAGCAGCTTCCAACCATCATGAAACCATACAGCGAGATAGGACTGTACCCATTAAATTGCCATCTAACGACGCTGAAAAATTTTAAAATCTCTACAAAACCAACATTTAAATTTTGAGACTCTTCCATCTACATTTTTCTGCACTAACTGAAGACTATAGTATTTTCTTACATGTGACTAACATTTCATTCATTAACAACCATTTCCTAATAATTCCAAGAGCCAACTTGCTCATTCCTATCTCGCTATTTTAACACTTTCCTTTGAAGAGTACTTTTAAAAAGATTTATCAACTTTGGACCTACTTGTAGGGTAATTTTATTTAACCACATTAACATCCAAAACCAGTCCCTGTAGACATTCAATTTTTAATATTTCTTTTACTGTAATTTCCAATCGATAGGACCCGTGGACAATGCTTCCAAACTATTAAAAAATATTTTTAATCATTTTTACCAGTTATGATCAGGATACCTGAAAACCTCTGTACCCTTTTCTCAGTATTATTTTTATATTTATTTATTTATTTATTTACTTATTTTAATTTATTTATTCTTTTGTATTTTTTTTAAATTTTATTTATAGGAAGCTATCTAGTTATTCTATAATTTTTTTCTTATTGGAAAACTCATACTTTCTAAGGATTCTTTAAGTTGCCAAGTAACAAAACTTTATATACTTCAATATTTATTAAATTTATTACAATCTGTGTTACAAGATTACAGGCATTTTGAAGATCAAGAAAGCAATACTTAAAAGACTTAGTTCTAGCTTTGCAGCAATTCAAACTTCACAGGCATTCGTTATTTGAATACTTGAATACCGTAGTTACTCTACATTGGAATCTGAGCATAGCCACAAACTAATCCAGTAACAGATTGATATACAAGAATTCCTACACTCCAGCCTAACCGAAAAAATTTTACTTTTCTTTATATAAACTAATGAACAGACAACCCCAACATAACCAAGAATCTGTCTAGTCAAATTTGCTAGAAAAAGTAACCCTTGCTGCTCAAACTAGGAAATTCAAACTGGCATAAACTGAAAATTAGCCACAAAATTGCTTCGGATTCAATATTTAAGCAAAATTACCCCCCCCCTTTTTTTTTAAGTAAAAACAAATTGAGAGGGTGCTTACAATTACTTAAAAGTCATGCTGGAACAAACCCTGAAAAGAGGGAATTCTCACACGATGATTAACTAACCTGGCCTGTCTGGAGCTTGCATATTTATTCATCTAATTATCAGTTCTAGCCTAGAATTCCTACCTACCAAAATTACAAAAATGATTTCTCAAACGTCATGTACCATTAAGGGAATTACATAGACAAGCTTAAGCTTATGCGTTTAATTTCAAATTGCTTACCGAACAATTTAAGACTTCACTATTAGAGATCTACAATGAACTTTTACTTAAATCAATCCCTAAGAAACTTATAAAAAACAGATTCAATTTTCACACAACCTTAGACGGCTAAACCAGCCACCAGTTAATGCGCTAAATGAACTTTGTAAACCATTCTATATCTTTATATAAATTTTTAGAACAAAGTAAATCAACCGACATACCATTCGGTATATAAATAAAGCAGTACTAAAGAATTACCAGTCGTACAAGCAGTTTTTCCTTCACTCAAACTAAACGAACCAAAACCAAAATCAGGAACTTAACCCTCACTTCAACTGTCCCAAGTGTGCACCACTGAACGATGTCTGCCGCACAGTGTTGGATACTTGTGTTGACGCTATAAGCTCTCACGCTTCTTTCCTTGTAGAGTGGATTTGAAGGTTTTATGAAGTTTGAATCCTCATAGTAATTGCGCTGGTGCACAAAGCATTCAAGCTGAAGCAGTGACGACATCCACCTGAATATGAAAAGCATCTTAAAAACTAAATCACGTAGTCCGCATAATCTACTGAATCAACTATCAATTACCTATATTACATTTCAAAAAGTATCGAGACGCCGAATAGGTCAAATACCAATTTCATAAGATTGCTACTATACTTCAAAAGTCCATAGTTCCGTTACTTCAATAAAAGACCACGATTACTTACAACTATACTTACAACTAGAGTACGAAAATTAAGCTAGATAACAGTATTCAAGAAAAAACTAAATATTAATGTCCTAAACTTCTATATTTCGACTAACATTTACGTCCGGAATACAGACTATCTTAAATAGGGGGTCTATAGCGTTTACGTCCAGAATACGGACTAATTTAAATAGGGGTCTATAGCGTTTACGTCCAGAATACGGACTATCTTAAATAGGGCGTCTTAACATTAATATCCAGAATACTGACTATCTTAAATAGGGCGTCAATAACATTTTGCGTCCAAAACACTTACTATCTTATGGTAGATCTATATTACTATTCCGCGGCGGCCTAGACCATGACAGTTGCGTTCTTTCTATGCAGTTTTACCTCCTGAACAAGAATTTTAAGTAATATTTATTTGGACGGCTGTAATTAACCCCCAGGGGCTCTTACTAAACACTGCGAAATACATTTGACGCCCCAATTACTGGCGGCTTTCGTATTCGAGGGGACGAACGATGCGGAATGCTTATATAGAATTACCTCTTAAATATGGAGTACCATTTACGTCCAGAATACTTACTATTTTAAATATGGCGTCTACAACATTTATGCCCAGAATACTGACTATCTTAAATAGGGCGTCTATAGCATTTACGTCCAGAATACAAACTATCTTTGTGCGTCTATAGCATTTACGTCCAGAATACTGACTTACCTTAAATAGGGCGTCTTTAGCATTACGTCCAGAATACGGACTCTTAACTAGGGAGTCTACAATCAAACTTTTCTGCAACAAACTACTAGAAATAATTCCCCACGTGTTAAGTCTTTAAACTCAATTATTCAATCCCCACTCTTCACCATCAAGACTTCAGGTGGAAGTGTAAGTATTTTTTTTTTTTTTCCAGTTCATCAATAGTCAGCCTTGACTGCAATTAGGAGAAAGATAACTTTCAAAAGCTTCACTAAACGCAAACTAACATTGAAGTTATTTTACTTTTGGTATTTTAGTTTGACCCGCGTGATTGCAATTAAAATCACGTTTTAGTGCCAGTACAATTTTTTACTCACCAGTTTGTCCTTAAAGTGACTCGGTAAGAGAAAGGCCACAGAAGCACGTGAAGTAAGCCTCTAATCTGATTGCTTTAACAGATGAATTGCAGTCATTTCAAATATGCTCATTCTCAATAAAAGCCTTCTCTTCATTATAGTCATTCATGATATCTGCAGTTTCTGACAGTATTGAACCGTTTTTTTTTTTTTTTTGTTTTTTTTTTTTCATATCTATAGTGTTTCGATGGCTCCATCTAATCAGGGCTTCGCAAAAGGTAGTTCGCCAGTCTGTATATATAAAAGTATCTTTACTGGGATGCATATTCGAGAAAAATTAGGAATATAAAACTACCACTTTTGTTTAAGTACATTCAAGAATTCAGTACATCTATGAAAACTTACCACTTCAAACGGGTTTCGTTGACCTATTCATAATATCCAAGATGTACCAGCAGTATGAAGTTTCTCCTAATCAGTTATTAATGCAGTAGAGGACATTCACCCAATCTACATCTCGAATCATTGCATCCTTTAACAAAATTCCATATAGATCACTTTTCCACTGACCTATCTTTCATTATTGGGCCTATTCTGTTGACTGCATAAAACCTTCAAGGCTACAGGAAACAAACCAGTGAATTAGTTTTTATTGAAAAGTTAATATACAAACACCAAGCAGAGACTGAACTTTTCAAGCCTAGATAACTTAAGTTTCAATACCGCTTATGTACCACTAAAAAAATTTAAAGGTACTCAAACGAGCGTTTTGAGAGTATATAAATTTATTCGCTCCATTACGATCTAGCGAATAGATCAAAGCAAGAGCAGGTAATTGCCAGCACTTTAGGTCGGTACCCTAGTCTAGGTCAGTACCTTAGTTCGAAAAATAACTTAAAAAGTTTTTTATTCTCCACGAGTTATTTTTGAACCCTATTAAATTTTCAATTGTGATATGTTAATTAAAAGATAGCTCATGAGTGCAATTGGTAAATCTTAGCAACACCGTTCCCAAGCTCAAATCAGTCATACTAAGAAATTTTTAAACTTACAATGGCCAATGGCGTGGCAATGTTGTGGCGGGGGGTGGGGGGCAGTGACTAAAATTTATTTAGGGGTAAAACTTTGTCAGAGTACAGTACACAGTGCCTTCATAAGTATATTGACATAGAATACTTCCAAATTTTATTCAACCATCGTGAACTCAATTTAACAGACCTCTATCCACTAACATTAGCCAACATCTGCCTCGGCCAAACTATTTCAGGAAATAGTAAAACCTTAGAACTTCCGATGAGACACTCCCTCCTTATATAACTAATCGGTTAATATAATACAAAGGCCGATATCCTGACATGCTAAAAAACATCACACTGGATAACCCTAGAGAAAGTTTATTCAGTAAATGAAATTAATCAAAACTTTTCAAAGTTCATAACGAAAACACGTAAGCAAACTAGTTCGTCTATAAATAATCTCTATAACCTTAACAGTCGATATAATGAACTTACTTTTGATTCCTTGTCTTCAAAGAACTTCACTGTCACAAAGACATCCACAAACAACTTTTGACTTTTGTGACTCAAGATCATGTTCCCTTTCTGAAGACAACCAAGGACTCGTGAACAAGAACATAAAACATTTCATTATTGAATTTTTCTTCATTTAACATCCTTGTGAGAAAGTGGCGTCACCTATATTTCTTTTTTTGTTATCACCTATAAGTAAAAAATCCTTGGATTTTCACTCCTTTTTCTTATTGCCTGAACTTTTTACCTTGAAAACCTTACATTCATAAAAAATAAGCTTGTAGTACTAAGCACTTCACCCCAATAAAATGTTAACCTTCCCCTAAATCAACTCACTTGAGATGGCTTGGTAAATAAATATAAAAATGTCATCATGGGATGGAGTTGAGTTGGATATAAAATTTAGGCTAAAGGCCAAGCACTGGGACCTATGAGTCATTCAGCGCTGAAATGGAAATTAGCAGTAAAAGGTTTGAAAGGCGTAACAGGAAGAAACCGTCAAAGCAGTTGTACTATGAATTCAAGTGTTAGGAGAGGGTGGAAAGTAAGATGAAGAGAGAGTATATGAAAGGAGGCGCAGTAAAAGGAACGAAAGTAGTTTGCAGCTAGGGCCGAAGGGACGCTGCAAGAACCTTAAGTAATGCCTACAGTGCACCGCATGAGGTCCACTGATAGAACTAACCCCCTACGGGAATTGGGATTGATTCAAACCTAAAAAACTCCTAACTTTTTATATGTTTACTGTAGGTGAATGCACCTTTTTTTCCATGATAAATAATGTAAGAAGTTCTTTTACGTATGTCGACACGACGAATAATTAAATCATTGCAATATCTACGTAGAAAGAGGGAAAGAAAAAAATAGAACGCTTTTGAAGACTCAGCATTTCTAGTGACAGCTGCGTTTCGGTGCTCTGCAAGTTGAACAACTTTGTTTCACTACCTGTACTTGGTCGTCCTTTTACCCTTTTCGATAGATGAGCTTTTTGTATACATTTCATGTTTCCTTCATCTTCAATTTTACACATTGTGACTAATCAATTCTGAATATTCATTCCTTCATAAAAGCACGAATTATGATATTTCTATTTTTTGCATAAGACGAAGCAAAAAATACAATCTTCAAAAAGTTTGAAGAACTCTGAAACCATTAAGAACTTGAAAACACTGGAAACTGATTATATAGTATGTGTTAATCTATCACGATGAGTTTCGGAGTAAAGAGCATATAGTACTCTGAGAGAAGTCAGTAATAATTTTTAGGTTAAAATATTACTACATGAAGGGCAAAGGTTTGTATCACCTTCATTGATGAAAAGCTATAACTTACTTCGAGCCAAAGCATCACTGGTCACTTTATAAGGAGTTTAAGAGGCTCGGCTAAACAGTGTTTATACATATCCAATTATACACTAGAATTAGACTTGCATGTTAAGTGTTCTTATGCTTACATTGTGTTTGTGTACTACGCATCCTGTAAAACGGTGGAAGCTTATTTAACATACTATGTATACACTGCAGAGTAATCTTCTGCCAGTCAAAGAAATTATTCTCTTCCCCTTGATCTAATCCTTGAGTCTCCAGGCTTACAGCAATAGAAAATAATTTATTTTCTATTATAGCTGTAGATTTTTTTTTTTTTTTTACATATTAAGCAACTAGTCAGGTATCATTAGTATCAATGTGTGACCGACAACACTTCATAGACACCAAACTTGTTTCATAAGGATAGTTTTCAATGAGAACTTAAATTTTTCTTCCCATACAGTAGACCATTGTGGGATGTAACGGGGGCCCTTCCCACTGCAATGAATAATATCATCAATATTAAACTTATTTTTAAGCCTTTTTTTCGTCTTCGAAATTGACGTCTTAATTACGTCTCTCAAGGTTCTTGCTATTAATAGTGCTCACAATTTTTTTCATTGGGAACTAGAACCTTAATTCTACCAGCTAGTTAAACCTAGTTTTAAAATATGTTTCCTCACCTTTTTCCAAATTGAATGCAATTATTAGTTTTCACAATTATACATGTCCATGTTAATGTCTTTACATGCTTATTCCATACAAATATTTCTGAAGTAATAGTACAAGTCCTTTATATGTAGTTGTGCTTTAAACAATGTATCCTTTAATAGATTAGCTTATTTTTTACATAAATTTTCAGTCATTACTCATTCCTATCAATAAATTACAGTTTCCTTTTTTTGTCCAATAATCATTAAATTTATTGGGCAACTACACTTTAGGACATCTTAAAAGTTGATGAATTTCCATCTATGGCATTGGATTGTGACTGAACTAGAACAATGGCCAGAAACTGGGACTGAGAGTCACTCAGTGCTATCATAAACAAAATTCATTTGAGTCATTCATGTGAATGTTTAAAGTAACTTGCAGCAAGTTAAAATTTTTACTTAAGTTTATTTTTCAAGGTGACACGTGGAGTAGATTTATTTACTCACAACAGAAAACAAGAAAATTCAAGCTTTTTTTTTATGCCAACAGTCATAACAAAACTTTACAAAATGTCATCTATCTCTCAGTTTGAAGACGTTTAGTGCATGTTTTCCTACATACGTAAGAAAAAGATACATAAAGGAACAGACGAGGAGCAAATGGTGTTAAAAGGAATGAACTTGGGGTTGAAGAGATGCTGTAAAGGCTCTTTCATGTCATCTGCTGTCAGATAGGTAATTCAGACTGGATGTGGTACCTTCCTCTGAGGTTTAAAAGATGATAATCACTGGCTTTTAATTTGTCTTCTGTCCATAACTTGGCTCTCTGGGTCAAGGACCAACAATACTCTTCATGAGCATGGCACAGTTTCCTTTATGCAACAAACAAATGGACTGTTCAAAGGTGAGCTTCATGAAAGCAACTGATTTCCAGCTCCCTACTGACAAACAATTGTTGGAATTGCTGTTATTTCTCTTTAACATTATTTGAATAAGTTCTCTAGTCGATTATCTTGTATTTCATATTTAGCTTGTTACAATTGACCAAAAAATGAATTCCCACTAGCATCCATTTGGTTTCAGTTACAAAACACCACAACACATTACACAAACTAAAAAAATATGTGAGAGAACAAATTCTTCCCATATTTCTAAATATAATAAGACAAGTTTTAACGAATCACTGCAAAAAATGATTCTAAAACTAAGTATATTTTGTCAATACTACTGTATCATGAATGTGTCAAAACATTTTCATACATCTGTGCCACAGTGTTTCAGATGATTTACACACATTTTCCACTGCAATGAAAATAACAATCAATAACAATACAGTCATTCTTATGAAAAGCAGAATTTTGTGAAAAATTCATGTTATGTACGTTACCTGTTAAGTCCTACATATAATGATATAAAAAGCCTTGAAACTAGGTGCCATAACCAAGACAGACTGGTTAGAAAATAACATCACACTTCAAAATAAACTCTTCAACCCCATACTGTGCTGCAGAGGTATAGAGGAAAAAGTAAGAAGGATTGGTAAAGGAAAAATCAAGAGCTCTTTTCATACCTTCCTAGCATTAGGTTCATATGTTTTTTGTCTGCTTTTAAAAAAGAAAAAACTGAATGCAAAGTTTAACTATTTATTAATGATGCTTAAAATTAAGTATTCATAAACATTCAATAAAGCGTACATCATAAACCACACATTCCATCAAATGTGTTTTGTATCACATATTAAATAAAAGCAATATACTGATAACACATCTTTCAAGGGAGACTCTAAGAATTCTCCTTAAACATCACACTGTGCTGCTTGGGTTTGTTTGCTGGTGGAGCACGTGTAAACATGTTGGCAACCTGAAATATCAAGAAAGTGTATTAGTGACAAAGGAATCCAATAAAATACATAAGTGTAAGTTTACAGGATTATGGCCATATGAATACATATTAACGTAATGTTCTCTGCACACCTACACACTCCTACACTAAGAACAGAAGTAATATGTAGTACACTGATTTCATTGAGATTTCGATAATATGAGATGAAAGACAAGGCACACCTAAAGTTTATAAGAGCTACTAAACCGTGCCCTGTACTGGCAAGATACCCAAGAAAGTATCCCAGAGACAACGACTGAATTTAGTATGCACCATATTATGTATATACTTTATAGTAAACATAAAACAACAGAAGACTGAACATAACAGGGATAGTACCTTCCTTCTGTTACAGAATTGGCTTCCCAACTTGATACTTAGAACCAAAAGCTAATGCATTACCTAGCTTATATTGCAGCAAGATAAAATACTGTACTTACATTGCTCATCATCTGCTTTTGCATAATTCCACTAGCCACGTTCTTAATAGATTGTGTAATGCTATCTGATTTGCCTAATTTACAGCGGACATATCCGTACAAGTTGCTGCCACTAAGTGTCAAGGCAATTAACACCACCATCTGCAAAATGAACAAGAGTATCAGTTACTAGTGAATGATGTTTACCATATAATGATGAAGATAAAACCAGCTCCTTGTTATTACAAATGACAATGGATGACAATACTGGAAAATACCAGGATGTCATGCTACACAGTACTTTGCAAAACTATGAAACAGCAAAAATAAAAAATGAAATGCAAACATATAATGTATTTATAGCAATATGATGATCCAGGAGTCAAACTCCAAGCTTTCACCGTCAAATAAAGAGTACAAAATATGAACATAAATTCATTCACTTCCATATAAATTATGGAACAGCTAAACCATGCTGATATGAGCTAATATCAAATTATTGATGGTTGCACAAGAAAAATGGTCACCTCTGTATTCACATACCTATTCCCAACAATGAAAGTAACAAAAGATAAATCCAGAGACAGATGCATATGAAAAACAATGTTAGAAAAACTAGTACATAACATGTTAATATAATAATAATAATAATCTCATGATACAACATATAAAGGATAATGATTTATGTTCCATATAGAGGGGAATATAGGAAGCATATAAATACTTAAGAAAAATATCTGTAGCTATATGCACTCAAGAGAGAAAAGTACTGAAAATTCAGTACATAATTTTGTACTAAGTCTTCTACACGTATTCCCTAGAGAATTCCTTATTTACAAGCATCGAACTTTCCATGCCCACAATGGTAAAATTTGATCCCTCCATTGGGACTGTAGCTACCTATATTAAAGAAAAATGTGCAATCTATTAATAACAGGTTAGTATAAAAAATAAGCTTAAATACTTACAGCCCATTTCAAGTTGAAGGAAAACAATGCAATTAGGAAGAGTATCGCCCATATGATGGGGAAAGCCACCAAGGACGCCCAGAAGACACGCACCTCCGTCTGCGACACACGACCCTGAAGACCACCCTAGCATCAGGCAAAGTCATGTTATGGATATTATATCGCACCAAACAAACCTCGTGGCTTTAAAGCCAAATACTGTATGGATACACTGTGCGAACTTAAGAGAAGTGACATCACTAAAGCTAAAGAAAAATTACATCAAGACATCACATTAACATTACCGTAAGGTCTAAAACCAATTTTGAGTGGTTCTTACCTTCCGAGCTTCAAAAACCCAATGACTTTGCCCTTCGTCATCTATGTAATTCCACCATCGAAGTCCTACCATTAGGCGGCCTGAGGAAACACATGGCAAAGTAAATGGAAAAAATTCACAATACTTCTAGACATGAGAATCATTTATATAATAAGTGATTTGCCTTCTGCCAGTCAACCATAAATAATATGAAATACTTATAATTTCACATTTCATCAGCTCATAAGTTTCATGAGACACTGTGCAATCAGCTAACATATCAATAACATCTAAAGGCAAACCATCTCAAAATGGTCAAACACCTAGTTTTCAAACTCATGTAGCCTTACTTCAATGCCAAATTCAACTTTAAGAAAACCCACATCCTCATTGTAAACATTTTATGTCAGCGTTTTCCTTCATGTGACTACGAAATGAAATGAATTCTTATTTTTTTTCCATTCTCTCAAGTGTGTATTTGAAAAAAAGTCCTGACCACAGGATGCAAAGATTCATGGTCAGAATGCTAAAGAAAGATCATATGAAGATATGTTCAGCAGGTCAAAAATACTGATCTCAATGACAGAGATAAAAGTAAAAATTACTGATCTCAAAGACAGAGATACCAGTAAAAATTACTGATCTCAAAGACAGAGATAGTTTGGACTAGTAACAAGAAGATATAAGGAAGAGCTGACCAAAAAAAAAAAGCCTATAGATATTGAAGTAAAATGACAAAGACCTGTAAGAAGGCCAAGGAAATCATCGGCAAACGACACACTTAAGGAGCAGCATGCTATCAGTTCATCCCTCTTTTGAAAGAGATGTCTTAACCCATTCTTGCAGACATGTGCAAACTTCTTTAATAAACAATAGGGCTTGTTTGCCTTCTGCTGAGATTAATTTGATTTGATTTATATAGATTTTTGGCATTATGCCAAGCACTAGCACTGGGTCAACAGGTTTTTCATTCACCTTAAGACTTAATGGCCAAAGCTCAACTGTTGTATGACAGTGATCTGATAAACATTCAGTGTCCCATCATTGTCTACCTCTTCTAAAGGTGACCTCAGTCTTTGTAGTGTAAGAAGTCAGGGTTTACCTTCACAGTACTTTAGCATCCTGCATTCTTTATTTTGTCTCTTCTCCCCCCAACTCTCCCCCCAACTCAGACCTCAAGGAAAACTATTTCCTGTTTGCTCTGTCATGTTTCTCACGATCTAACACCATATAGTTTCTTCCTCAGCGTCATGATTCTCATCCCTCATGCTCCTAGCACACCGGAGGTAAGCTTGTTCTGGGGTATCTGCATCTGGGCATTGTGTTACAGTTGGATGTTCCAACATCTCATTTTCTCATGGAGTACAAACTGCTGTTTTACCCTCACAGTCACACTCCTCTGACTGAAGTCACTGAGGTTTATCTGTATGACCTTTTTCCTTACAGTAACTTCTGATCTATTGTCTTCTTTACGCTCTACTCATGGCATCTCTGGCATTATCCTCTCTCCTAAACTGTGATTCAGGCAGTATATGACTTAATTGTTTTTTCCTAAAAATGTACGTTATAAAAACATTGTTCCAAAATAGTACCATAATTCTTATCCTATTATCTACTGACATGTACTTTACTTTAACAAAAAACATTTTAATATTACAGCAAGGGCGATCTTTGACTTTATTTCTAAGACACTACAGTATGCAAGTACTATGTACACAAATGAAAAACATTTAGCTTACAAAACAAAACCTCTGATCTTCTGATAACTTATAAACATTCCTAAGTAAGTTGAAGAAAAACACAATAGTAACATGTCTTTGCTATGCATGAAATGAATAATGGATTTCATATTTATCTCCAAATTAATCTGAGAGAATTTCTAAGGAAGATCTTTAGATAATCTTCCTCAGAGTATATCAACCACCAACCTGTTATATTCTTGATTGTCCAAAAGTCCATAGACAAGAGTATAACGATGACAATAAAAGAACCAATGAAGCCGTTGGAGAAAAACCCACATAATTCATAAGCTAAAAGTGCTGTTACTCGGAAGAGCAAATGAAATGTCGTCACAAGTGGGTGTCTGCAAAAGAAAAAAAGACATATAATACAATATAATGACTGTACAAATGTTAAAACATTGATATTGTTAGTATACAATAAAGTTTTGTACATACTTACCCGGCAGATATATACTTAGCTTATGTCTCTGACGTCCCGACAGAATTCAAAACTCGCGGCACACGCTACAGGTAGGTCAGTGATCACCCTCTCCCGCCGCTGGGTGGCGGGAATAGGAACCAATTCCCGTTTTCAGACCAGATTTTTTCTCTTACGCCTATCTCCTGAGGGGAGGATGGGTGGGCCATTCATCGTATATATCTGCCGGGTAAGTATGTACAAAACTTTATTGTATACTAACAATATCATTTTTTGTACATGCAACTTCCCCGGCAGATATACTTAGCTGATTGACACCTTGGTGGCGGGTAGAGATAGTTACTCAATATAAATAACAATAAAAAACAGGGAAACAACATCTGTTGTAGGTCATAAATATAAACTATTAAAACCTTGGTTCCTACCTTATTGGGCAGAAGACTTCATGATTACTGTCTATGAGTCTGCTTGCCTGAAGAGTTTCAGTGGGGATGAGACCTGACACTGATAGCTCTTCTGGATCGTGTCAATGGGGGCGAGCCCGCTTACTTGACAGAGCCTTGTCGTGGATCATACCAATGGGGGCTGGCACAATTACATGGTAGAGCCTTCACCTTTGTCGTATCAACGGGGACTAACCCTCTTACATGACAGAGCCTAGGTCCAAATCACTAACAAGGAGCACGAAAAAACCAATCCGACCACCTGACCACACTACATTTGTTAACACTACGATTTGAAAGGAGCATTCCCAAGACTCCTTCCAATCGACCATAAAAACACAACACCAAAAAACGTTTAAAAATACTAACTTAACTAACTATAAAGGATTAGGTTCAGCTCCTTGCCCCAGCAACGAATCCGCAGACACGAACGGTCCGAGAGAGAAGCACTTGTCATAAGTGACTCGCACGTCTCTTAAGTAATTTGATGCAAACACCGAATTGCACCTCCAATAGGTGGATTCGACAAGAGTCTGTATCGACATATTCCTATGATACGCTAAAGAGGTAAGCTACAGCTCTGACCTCATGTGCTTTGACTCTTAGAAGCCTTAAATGTTCCTCTTCACAGGAAGCATGCGCTTCTTTGATAACGTCTTTAATAAAATACGCTTGAGCATTCTTAGAAATCATCCTCTTAGGATTTCTTACGGAACACCAAAGGCTATCTACATTTCCACCAAGTAGCTTCTTCCTCTCTAGGTAGAACTTGAGGATCCTGACTGGGCACAATGTCCTCTCTAAGTCTCTCCCTACCAAAGAGGACAGTCCCTTAATCTCAAAAGTCCTTGGCCATGGTTTAGAAGGATTTTCGTTCTTTGCTAAAAAACACAGGGGATTAAAGGGAGCATACTGCAGAATCTTCCTTAAAGCCCACAGTTCCTTCTAAAGCCTGAAGTTCACTAACTCTCTTAGCAGAGGCTAGTGCAAAGAGAAAGAGAGACTTTCTAGTCAAGTCTCTGAATGAGGAATTTTGAGGAGGTTCGAATTTCTCGGACATTAAATATCTAAGGACCACATCCAGGTTCCAACTAGGTGGTCTTATAGTCTTGGCCTTCGAGGTTTCAAAGGACCTTAACAAGTCATGCAGATCCTTGTCTTCCGAGATATTAAGGCCTCTATGTCTAAAAACAGATGAGAGCATGCTTTTATATCCCCTTATTGTGGTAACGGCCAGATTGCATTTCTCCCTCAAATAAAGGAGAAAATCCGCTATTTCCTTTACAGAGGTACTGGA
The DNA here is from genome assembly GCF_015104395.2 of Macrobrachium nipponense. Taxonomy (NCBI): domain Eukaryota; kingdom Metazoa; phylum Arthropoda; class Malacostraca; order Decapoda; family Palaemonidae; genus Macrobrachium; species Macrobrachium nipponense. The sequence goes on along the minus strand of NC_087211.1, from coordinate 85,308,803 downwards.
AGAGGATACTTTCTGGGACTTGGCCCATCTTCGGAACACCTCCCACTTCGACTGGTACACACGAAGAGTTGAAGGTCTTCTGGCTCTAGCAATTGCCTTTGCAGCCTTGCGTGAAAACCCCCTCGCTCTGACGAGTCCTTCGACAGTCTGAAGGCAGTCAGACTGAGAGCGGGGAGGTTTTTGTGGTATCTGTCGAATGGGGCTGTCTGAGAAGATCCTACCGCAGTGGAAGGGCCCTCGGGCGGGAAATCTATCATCCATTCCAGTACCTCTGTGTACCATTCTTGGGCTGGCCAGAATGGGGCGATGAGGGTCAGTTTGGTTCCCTCCGTCGAAACGAACTTCCTTACCACCTCTCCTATTATCTTGAAAGGAGGAAAAGCGTACCCGTCGATCCCCTTCCAATCCAGAAGGAGACCGTCCACTGCAACTGCCTTTGGATCTGAAATCGGAGAGCAGTAGTTCTCCAACCTCGCATTCCAATTCGTTGCGAACAGGTCGATATTGGGTCTCCCCCAGAGGTCCCAAATCTCGTCGCACACTTCTGAATGCAGAGTCCATTCCGTAGAAAGGACCTGATCTCTTCTGCTCAGAAGATCTGCTCTCACGTTCTTCTCCCCCTGGATGAACCTGGGTTAGAAGAGTTATTCGCCGTTCCTCGGTCCAAAGAAGAAGCTCCTTTGCTTTCTCGAACAGGGAGAAGGAGCGGAGTCCCTCCCTGTTTCCTTATATAGGCTAGAGCTGTCGTGTTGTCCGAATTCACTTGCAACACGGCAACCCAATACTTGAGGTTCGAAGTGAACGAGAGCTAGATGGACTGCTGCCAGTTCCTTCTTGTTGATATGCCAGGACGACACCTGTTCCCCATTCCAGGTGCCTGACACTTCTCTCGAGCCTAGAGTCGCTCCCCATCCTTTTTCCAACCAAGGCGGTCTGTGAATAACACTAGTTGAGGGCCCGGGGCTCGGACAACTGAAGGGAGAGCCCTTGATTCAATCTGTTTGGCTCTAACCACCAACTGAGGTCCTTTTTTATGCTCTTCGAGAGCTGAAAGGAGTCCGAAAGCTCTTGGTGCTTCTGATCCCATCTCTGAGGAAGAATTGTAGGGGTCTTAAGTGTAGCCTCCCTAGAGAAACGAACTGTTCCAACGAGGAAAGGGTCCCCAGAAGCTCATCCATTCCCTCGCGGAACATTGTTCTTTCTCTAGGAAGGTCGTCACTTTCTGTAAACATCTCTCCTGTCGTTCCTTTGATGGATACACACGAAAACCCCGAGAATCCATCAGAATCCCCAGATAGACAATGCTTTGCTGGGGATTCATCTGGGACTTCCGAGGTTTAGTAACAGTCCCAAGGACTGAACTAGATCCAGTGTTAATTTCAAGTCCTCCAGACAACGATCTTTTGATTGGGCCCTGATCAGCCAATCGTCGAGATACAACGAGATTCTTACTCCTTCGATATGAAGCCAATGAGCGACATTCCTCATAAGACCCGTGAACACCTGAGGGGCCGTGGCAAGACCGAAGCATAGGGCTCGAAATTGAAAAACTTTGCCCTGTACCATGAATCTTAGGTACCTCTGGACGAGGGATGGATAGGTACATGAAAATAGGCATCCTGAAGGTCCAGGGACACCATCCAATCCCCTGGACGAAGCGCTGCAAGAACGGAGGAAGTCGTCTCCATCGTGAACTTCGTTTTTACAACGAAGCAATTCAGGGCACTTACGTCCAGGACTGGTCTCCACTGTCCTGATGCTTTTGGTACAAGAAAAAAGAACGGTTGTAGAACCCTGGAGATTGAAGGTCTTGCACCCTTTCTATCGCCTCTTTGTCCGTCATTTTCTTCTACTAGTTGAAGCAGGGCCTGGTTCTTTAAAGAATCTCGGTATCTTGCTGTTAACTCCCTTGGAGTTGTTGTTAAGGGAGGCTTCTCCCTGAGGGGAATAAGGTATCCTCTCTCGAGGATAGAGGAGGGACCAGTTTTGGTCCGCCCCTCTCTGAGCCAGGACTTTCGCAAACTTCAGCAGTCTGGCTCCTACTGTAGTCTGGAGGACTACTTTTTCATTGTGGTTTAGGGAAGGGCTTACGTGCTGATCTTCCTCTCTTAACCGGTCTCCTACTCCTAAGAGAGGGTCTAGCCGTCGTTCTCCCTAAAGGGTTGCTGAAAAGCAGGCTTCTCTCTTTTAGCCAAAGGTACTGCTGGTTTTAAAGTCCTTTTCGCCGACTGCGCAAGCAGATCCTGAGTAGCCTTTCCGGATAACGACTTAGATATATCTCTCACTGTCTCTTGTGGAAACAGGTGACTAGACAGGGGCGAATAAAGCAGAGAGGATCTCTGTAGAGGAGACACCGATTTCGTCAAAAAAGAACTGAAGACAGATCTCTTTTTAAGGACTGCCGATCCAAAGAGAGAAGCCACCTCCGTAGATCCATCCATCAAGGCCTTATCCAGGCAAGAAAGTAACACTTGTTAAAACTTCCATCGAAACAAAGTCTGGATCCTGTGCTGCTCTTAGCAAGAGCTCCCAATCCCAAGGCCCAATCCATTAAAATTAAAGACCTCAAGTGTGCGAAATAGACCCTTAAGTAAATGGTCCATTTCGCACATTCCCCATGAGGCCTTTGCCGAATGAAGAGCGCGTCTTCTAGACGCATCCACTAACGCTGAAAAATCAGCATCAGCTGAAGAAGGGAGGCCCAATCCCATTGGCTCTTTCGTGTCATACCAGACACCTGGCTTACCTGCCAACTTCGAAGGAGGGCAGGAAAAAAAACCGTCTTGCCCGCTTCTTTTTAGAGAGGAGCCAGTTCTCCAAGCTCTTGATGGCTTTCTTCATCGAAAGGGTCGGATTCATTTTCACGAACGAAGAGGACTGGAAAGCTTAGTGCTTGAAAGCAGTGATCCCGGCGAAGGAGGATCTGCAGGACGAAGAGAGTCACCGAACTCTTGAAGAAGCAGGGCTGCCAGTCTCTTGTAATCGGAGACGACCGCATCTACAGGAAGTTCCTCCTCAGATACCTCTTCAAAGGTAGCATTAGGAGAAGAATGCCTCTTCGGAGAAGGAGTCCTAGAAGGAGAAGCGCTCTTTTCCTTTGAAGGAAGTTTGGTAGAGGCAGGAGGTTCTTGCTGCTTGAGAGGGGAAGAGCTCGCATCTTTACAGGTAACTCTATAAGGAGTAGGGCGAGAATCCCGTAACAGGCTCTTTTCAGGCTCTTGGCGCCTGTGAGGAGAGGCGCTAGCGTCCATCGGTAGCGTCTATCAGGCGCTACAACGCCTTGGGGTAGAAAAACAAACGTTCTGCTCTCATCCTGGCTGCCTGCCAGGAGAGTTTGGTTTCTTCCTTCCGAATGTTCTCGTAGAAGGCAAACTCGTAACTCCTAAGGAAAGCCTAACAGGAGTAGAGCGTATGAGACCCATCCTGCTCTTTTCTGAGGCTCCTGGCGTCTGCGAGGAGAGGCGCTAGCGTCCCGTTCTGGGCGTCTGGAAGGAGTAAAACGCCTGTTTGAAGAATACCTTCTAACATCACGATGGCGCCTGCTAGGAGAGGCGCTAAAATCTCTCCGAGAACGTGGGGGGAACGTCTGGGGGCAAGACTTCTTCTTCTCTCTCTCTGCGTCCCCCGTGAATAACGGAGATTATCTTGTTCCTTAAGATAGCAAGGAGAGGCGCTTGTATCTCTCAGACAACGCCTATAAGGAGAAGAACATTCTTTACTCCTAAGAAAGGATCGACTATCCTTGTCAGGAGAGGGGCTTGCGCCCTTATTCGGGCGTCTAGACGAATGTGGGATCCTACTAGACGAAGCTCTTCTGGTCGGAGTAGTAGATCGTTCCTGAAAGGGAGAGGCGTATCGTAACGGCCTACTTGACGACCGTCTCTTAAGAGAGCTCTTTACTGGAAGAGAGACGTCCTTCCTGCGAGAAGGCTCCTTAGACAGCGAGCCTACTAACGAGGATAGCTTGCCTCCGCAGTCCTACCAAGAACTTCTTTTGTAGAAGTACGAATTCCTTCCGGAGAAGAAACAGGAGACTTCATCGCTCTCTTCTTCTGAGCGGGAGAATACTCCGGAAAAGGCTCTGGACTGGAGTCTAATGCGTCTCCTGCAGGCGCCTTCCAGGCTCTCTTCAGAGGGCGCGACTTAGACGCGGAGCTCCATCCGCGTCTTGGAGAAGTAGAATCCGAGTCGGACAAACACTTCCTAAGGACGCTTTGTCTATAGCTGTCCAAGGCAGCCTGGGACGAGCCTACAGGGCCTGCCGAAGGGACGCCTGACCGTTGGGAATACTCTACATCCCCCTTGCGGCTTTCGACATTCCTCCTCCCTTGGTCATGGGAGTCTGAAAGAGTCTAGGCCTAGGAGCAATGCGGAGTCGGTCAGACGCCCCCTCCACTACACTGGGGACACTGTACACTTCACTGCACACTTCACTCTTACCTTCCATTTCTCGTAATTGCCTTTGCAATTTACGGATCGACGCTTCCATTGCAGCTTTCTCCGATCGAGACGAATCTACGATTTCGCTGCGGGGGGAAGGAGCTGAACTTGCGTTAGCAGAAGGAGAAATTACATTAGAAATAGAAAGATTGTCCTGATCCAAAGAGCAGGACCTACTTGAACTTTTAGCAGCTTTCCTATTCTAATCTTTCTTTCTCCAACTTATTTACATAACGCAGTCAAACTCTTCCATTGACTTCAGTCAAACTCAAACATTCGTCACATGTGTTACTAACTGAGCATTCATTCCCCCTACATTTAACACAAATAGTGTGAGGGTCCACCGCGCTTTCGGCAGTCTCACCTTACATCCTTCTTTCACACAAACCCTAAAACGAGTTTTTCAGGCACAACATCAGCCATAATGAAGAATCCTAAGCAAATCCAAATAACGGTCCAAATCAGCGTATACCAAAGCCAAAGAAAGAATACTTCACCAAACAATCCTTAGCAAAGCAAGCAGAATTCCGTGCAGGAGGAACTAACAACGATGTTGTCAGCACCGGCGACAGAAAAAATCTGGTCTGAAAACGGGAATTGGTTCCTATTCCCGGCCAGGCGGCGGGGAGAGGTGAGAGGGGTGTCACCTGACCTACCTGTAGCGTGTGCCGCGAGTTTTGAATTCTGTCGGGACGTCAGAGACATAAGCTAAGTATATATCTGCCGGGGAAGTTGCATGTACAAACAAAACAATATACAGTAGTACTATACACAATTTGGATATAGAATTTAAAACTGCCTCTGGGAAAATAACTTTCATTTGTAAAAGAATATTATCCTAGCTTTTCGTGTAAATGATCAAGGATAAATTCACATGAAATAGGGACTCCACATCCTTCATGTATGCCACCTAGTAACTATAATTCAACAGGGCAATAAGATATTATCATGGAAAACAGTCTATATCTAAGTCAGTCTGGTAAATGTTGTCTTTGGCTGAATTTCATTTTGTTGCATAACAATGGCAAAACATTTTCCAAGTACCTTACAAGCAATAAAAATTCAATATGCACATTTTTCTAGCAAGTAAAATATATTTTAAAAAAATGCTTTTTTTTAGATTACAGCACAAGGCACTAATTAATAACGCATAGTACTATACAGTAATCGAAAGTTCAACCAACTGCCAATTTACTCAGTTTAAAGCTTTGCTCATGAAATATTACAATACATGTACACCAAACTGGAGGGGAGAGAGGAAAGAGCATTGAGGCTTTGAAAAATTCCTACATGTCAACAGTAAAAAGAATATCATCCAGCATACACAAAGGAAGGTGACTGAGATACAAATGAAATCTCCAATGGTAATGCCTCTCCATTACTGCTAAAGAAGGAAGGCTGTCAACTTGGAGGAAAACCATAAACTTGAATGCGAAGTGGTGCAAAAAAAGAGATGTATGTTAGACAGAACAAGTTATGCATACACCATGAATAGTACATAATGTATGATCAAGCCAGAGTAATAGCAGAAGTAATGTAGAATACAGATGTCTTGTGTAATCAATGATTTACTTATGAAATCACTTGTTAAATTGCAGTAACATGAAAACCTTAATTAAGAATAATTTCCAACGAAAGGATTTTTTTCAGTTACCATGTGTATAGGCTATTGTACTCAGAATACGTAAAATATAATACTTACTTGAGCTTTCCCCTTGGTTCATCTTCTTCCCCAAATCCGAGGGGTTCATTTTCTAAAAGTGGAGTCTGAAAAAAAAAAAAAATGAGTATCACTGTAAGAAATGGTTTTCGTAGAGTGAAAATCCTCATAAACGTGGTTAGAAGAGTTTACTAAGAGCTAACTCTCAATTCCTTGAAAGCAATCACCTATGGAGTTATATATTGTAAAAAATCATTGAATATTTTTTCATATTTACTACTTTCACAAAGGGGATCATTAAAATTACTTACCTGGGGACGGGGAGGCCCCAGGTAAGTAATTTTAATGATCCCCTTTGTGAAAGTAGTAAATTTGAACATAATACAAACATGAATAAGCAAATTTTACAGCAAAAGTACATGACATTTTCATGTGGATGTGTACCAGAGAAAAGATTAATGCTGATGAAAATGCATATCATATTGGTACATCTAAACCTAATAAGCAACCTCATTTTCAAATAGTCATCACTTTACAAATGTATAATTGTAACATCAACTTGCACTCAAATTGTTCTAAGTAGCCTTGACCAGCCAACTCTTATTCCATAAGTGCAACATATTTTTTATCGCCTACTATCTGACAGTAATTCACTTGTTAACTTTAAATTATGCTTACAAAATGACTTCTATAATCTTAAAAGGATTAATAAATTTCATCATTTCACATTAAGACTAAACAGTTACCGTTTCACTTTGGCTGACAAACCATTTCCCAAAGGCTCCACTTCATGATAATGCAGCCTACCATATTCAGTGTAACTTCTTACTAGTACGTAGTCTTAACAGGAGCTGAGGTATGAGTAAACTAAAGAGGGGTGGTTAACGAAATCATCCTTGGCAAAAGGAAGTGAAAACGGAACAACACAAGCTATGCACCACTTAAATACTAAAGGAGAATCAACCAATTCATGGTGAAACAATTATAATATAAACCAGGGGTTCTTAACAGGGGTTATTGACACCCCTTGGGGGTATGAAAACCACAACTAATAAAAGAATATGCTGTTACTATTCTCCTGAACCACCTAGGAGCAAAAGAAGGTGGAGCAGAATGAGAGAGGAATTAACCTAGACTATTGGGTAGGCTAATGAAGGAGAAGCAAAACTGTAAGACAAAAGGAAGAAACTGAGCAGGCTGCTGGTGTACCCTATCATCTATGTAACTTACCGGCCTCTAACATCTTCCAATACTTCACAAAATTTACATCCCCTCATCAAAGCCACTCATAATCTACCAATCAGAAAACACAATAAATCCTGTGCAGCTGGCCTAACATAGGATAGCTGCTAACATCAGCAAAACCTAAACACTGGTTTTCACAAACTCATTGCTATACATCCTAATGCTTTCATCTCTGCTTGCTGTAGATGAATAATGTAAAAAACAGAAAACAATCACAATACCATACAGGAGACTTAGCCAGAAATCACCAAAATAGTTACTAACGCCGACCGGGACCGTGTGTTTAACACAACTGCACGAAGTAATAAGAAAGAAAGTAACATGTGAATACACCACCCGTTATCCAAGTGTATTTGACTTTTTACTATGGTGATTGCACAAACAGTGCAAAGATAAAGCTAACTTTAACAGCAGGTAAGATTCGTTCCCAATAATATATATTGCTCATTCAGATGAAAAAAGGGTAAGAGCTTATTGGAAACCTCCCATTCATTCTAGGCTATTTTAATAACTTCTCTGGTGAAACTGAAGACTACTAACACACTCATCTGATTCAGTAATTACCCTTTTAGGTGTTAAAATAAGCGCCATGTTTAGTACCAACTCCTGAGGAGGATCAGGAAAACATACACAAAGATGGTGAAGCGAGTGAATATCCACGGACCGCAGATTTTCAAAGGAAAAACGTATCAGCGGACTGTGGATTTTCCAAGGGGGGAAAAGTTTTGTCAATTTATGCTGTCAGTAAGAACGTGGCAGAACAGCGCTTCGCGTCTTAATCCGCAAATTTAAATATTGGCAAGCTTGTTTATTCTGGCAAGGGTATTGTGTCAATGTGCGCACTAGTCAGGGTTGAGATCAACTGGGTACTTAGATAGGTATCACAGATATACAAACTACCCAAAATGGTAAATATTGCCAATAAAACCATTAAAAGGCAGTAATAATTCAATTCAGCAAATGGCTGGAACCAGCCGAGGTACGTAGTCATCTGCTTTACCCATTACTTCTCCTTTTTCTAAAACAACATGAACTTTACCTTGCACAGCCAGACACTGCTATAAAGTAACCAAGCCTATGACCTCCTACTACACCATTCCTGAGAATTGGGTAGGCTAATGTCTGCCAAACCACCACTGCCTGGTTCCTGCCATTCGCTGACCGTAATATCTACCGCATTTTGTTCAGCTTAGCCTATATTATTTTTATTTATGGTTAAAAAGTTTACTGCTTTTGTTTACTATGTTTACGAGTTGAGGAGCAAGTACATATCCGCGGACCGCCGATTTTCTTGTTAATGTGTGCTGTCAGTGAGAACATGGCGGGACGGCACTTAGCGCCTTATCCACATATTTAAATATTCTTGGCAAGCTTGTTTGTTCTGGCAAGAGGTATTGCTTAGCTGCGCGCGCTAGCCTCAGGGTTAAGATCACCTGGGTACTTATGATAGGAACTGTAACTGCGTACCGCAGATATGCAAACTATCACACGTTCACTCCCAAGGGTTTGCGCTAAACACTGCATGGGTTTCTGTCCGTGAACTGGTAGTTACCGAATTTAGATCGGGGCGTTATCGGTAAATCTAGGTAGCCTAATAGCTAACTCCGCATTGGGTATGTCTTTGGAGATTACAGTTTTTGGTTGGGTAGATCTAGGGTACCTATCCGCGGCGGCCCAGACTGTGGCTATTGCGGTTTTTCTATGCAGTTTTACCTACTGAACAAGAATTTTAAGTAATATCTATTCGGATGACTGTAATTAACTCCCAGGGGCCAGTACTAAACACGGCGAGATACATTGGATGCCCCAATCCCTAGTGGATGTCGTATCCGTGGTTACGTTTCTTGCAGGGTAATTCTAAAGAATAGTTCCGAACAAACTGCAAGGAACGTAACCGCGGATACTGTAATTAACCCTGGGGGTTAATTACAGTCGTCCAAATAAATATTACTTTAAATTCTTGTTCAATAAGTAAAATAACATAGGAAAACGTCAATTGCCATAGTCTTGGCCACCGCGGATTGCTTCTGTAGAAATACCTTTGGTTGCTTATCAAAAAATATTTTTGGGAGGTCGACTGTCTAACCCCCAGGGGTCAAGTACTAAACACCGCGAAATACATTTGATGTTCCAAACCCTACCTAGGTAGTGGCTGTCGCATTCGCGGGAAGGTTCCTTGCAGTAGGGGGAAACATCACGACAGGCCAACCCTCATCACGGTAGACGGGTCCTTATTCACTCGATATTTAATTGGTGAAACATGAATACAATTGCAACTCTAAGCATACCATTTAAAAGACTGAAGTTTCGTCAACATATTGTGATATATGAAAGCCCCATACGAACTAAAATAAGCATGTGAGCTCTTCGTAAAATGACAATTTGTCGAAAATTGCATTTTTCCTAACTATACAAACCTGAGGTCCTTTAACAATAGGAAGTAGCTAGCGGCAGCTGGAACGGTCGTAAGCTTCGAACAAGGGGAGAACGGTAGTTAACTGCTTGTTCCGACAGTTCGCGCCGCGCGCGACTGGGAGGTAAACAAATCACTTTTGCTTTTGGCCCATGCAAAATACGCAGAGTGAGGGGTGGCATGAGGAGGACTATATGTAAGGACCTCAGGTTTTGTATAGTTAGGAAAATGCAATTTTCGACAAATTGTCATTTGTTCCGATACGTAATACAAACCATCGGTCCTTTAACAATAGGAAGACTCACTTCTTGGTGGGAGGAATCTGAGTCTTTTGATGAACAGACTGGTGTTCGTCCATCCCTGGAATGCCTCCCTGGTCGTAAGAGCGAGGGAGGGATCCAAGCCTCTGTCCGATTGATCGGGGTGTGCACCGCAGGATCAATGGTCAGACCTCTGGGCCGAGTACTAAGAGAGAGGCAAGCGTATCTCTTCGTACAGCAAGCAAGAACTTGTTCCTGTTTTGCAAGAGGCAACATAAAGTATGGGTTTTGTCTCAGCTGGCATCCACTTCCTCCCCCTTGTTGGAGGAAGTGGTGGATATACGCTCCTATCCCTAGTGAAAGGGATAGGATGGGGCTCTGTTGAGTAGCTCACCTGCATCTTGTCCTTATCCAGCAGGGTGACGACCGTGTCCCTCTAACCACAGGTAGAGGGGAAGAAAAAAGATGGGTAAGAGGAGCCAGTCACACTCTCATTCACCATCCATTCTTACGGTCACACCAGGACTCGATGCTGTTCAGCCTGCGAGGGTCTGGGTTCGCTACACAACGTGTTGAGCAGCCACCACGGGTCCCAAGGAAAAAGATCCAAGGACCTGTGGGCAATATCCCGAAGGTAGAAGGAATGGGCATGTGGTCTGGTTGGACCAGAACCCCTGCCTTCAGTACCTGCGCCAAGGAGAAGTTCTTGTGGACAAGGCAGCATCTCCTTCGCATCGAAGCGGTGAAGTCCATTAGGGAGGGATGTGAACGACTCGAACCAATCGTCAGGGACCGAAGGGTTCTGAGTCTTCGCTACGAAGTTCGGTACGAAATCGAGCGTCACGGATCCCCATCCCCTGGGTGCCTGACTTCGCAGGAGAAGTCATGCAGTTCCTCAGAGGAAAAGAAGGAAATAGTCGCATGACCTATCCCTCTTCTCTACTTCAGTGATGTCCAGTACCCATACTGGTCTGTCCGTTAGCAACGAAGTCTCTCGCATCCTCCTATCCCCATGCAGCGAAGTTCTCGGTAGTGGATAGGACACCGACACTCCATGGTGGGTGTCAATGGTATGGGTACTGTGACAGCTATTAAAACGAAGTAATGGTTGTCTGTGTAACAACCGAACTAAGTCAACAGCGTAATTCGTAACTGACTCGGGCGCTCTGACAGCTGCCGACTGACTGCGTTCGGTAGGAGCAAGTTGTCAAAGCATCCGAGTAAGTCACGTGACCTTCGCCTTTAAAGGGTTATGCCGAGAGACCAAACAAATGATGTATTTGTTTGTCACCAATGCCGGACAGCGAGGTGATGATTCTCTTAAGGCATGTACCCAACAGGCGAAAGTCAATTGCCTTCTAGAGACCGAGGTCCCTGAAGGTAAAACATCTCATGTTTGTTGAATCTCAGCTAAGGAGAAACAACACTATGTACCGTTGAAGACGAAGGTAGATATTGAATGCAACCTACGTCTTCACATATGAATCGAGAGAAGGATCTCAAGATTCATAACCTGTGCTTACAAATGACTGAAAACGCTAACCGCTATTTCATTGCTGTCCGGTGAGAAGTCGTAGTTGCAATGAAAGCGGGGCGTTCTTCGGTAATGAAAACACGGTGAAAGCCGCCTGAAGAACTGCTTCTCATGGGCTGAACATTTGGAGGTAGAGCTGTCAGGTCGGAGAGTAGGCGATGTCTTCTGACACATCTTGTAATTCGGGTTGAACAATGAACAATTGTACACCTACGAATACGAGATATTTTGAAGACAAACTCAGATGTCTGCAAAATCATTCGCATTATCGCAGTGCGATGCAGCGGGAGACTTTGTACAGACTTCTGTTACCGTGCGGTAAACAGAAAGATGAAAGAGTCCAAGAGATATCTCTGTTGAAAATTCTCAGCAATGTCGAAGGCGATGGAAATCTAGCGTCACCGCAGTAGATGGCCTCCTTCATTATTGCAGAATCCCCGTTAATCAGAGACCTAAGTCCATGATTGTTAGGCAGAGATACGGTTCGGTAGTCAATCAAGCAGGGGAGAGAGAGACATACATGACCGTGAATCTCGGAGGCCCCAGCTGATACTGAGCTGCTATCAGGCAGTTCAATACGCAGTGGTTGAGCCTGCTGACTCGTCATCCTGAGTTGCCAGGTAATCCATTATTCCACGAAGAATGCGTTCGGCTAGAACTACCGAGCATAAAAGATATGCTCGGGCAATTATATTTAGGCGAAACGAATTTCGGTAAATATAAAAGTTGAAATGGTGTTGTCGTGACAAAACCATAAGTATATAAAATTGAAACTGAAAACTCCTGGGAGGTTGCAGGCAACCCCGAGTTGCAGTTCAATTAGAATACTTCTCGTCTAAGTCGCAATCCGTAGAATAACTAGGATATGCGCCTACCCCTCGGTACAATTCAACTGCTTAGCAGAATCATGTCGCGAGGTTAATATACGTAGTTATATTTGTAGGATTCTGAACAACGATCTCCATCCTAAATTCTTTCCTTCAAGAAAACAAAATAAGGATTGGAGATCGACCACCTTCGTTCTCTATCAAAGAGAGTGAAGGAGAAGTCTTCCTCGAAGGAAAGCTTCAATGGTGAACAGAATACTAAGACGATAGTTCAAGCCAAACTGGATATTCCCGTCCGATCTCCTCTATTCCAGGTTGGTCGCCTACTGTGAGATAGTTTCTTTCAGCAGCAGTCTTCTTCACAATGCTAGAAATTCCAGGAATTCGAGCATAGGCGAGGTTCCCGATTATCGTGTAACATATCGGGGATTCTCGTCTCGCTCACTTTGGACCGTGGTCTCGCGTTAAGTGTTTGAAGATCGTAAAAAACTCGAACACTCTGAATGCGCTAGAAATTCCGTAGAATTCTAAGCAGTCTGCGAAACCCCCACCGAATTCGTCAAACGATATCGGCGGTGGTCCTCTCGATTCCCGTAGAAATCGAGAATGGAGCAGGATTCCTCCTCAACGACCGGGGCTTACGTCAGGTAGGACCCGAAGGTCCCCCCGGTTTTAGCGCAGTCCCGAACGTGGGGATCCTACAAAGAAATCTCTGTAGGATCCTTCCCCTTTCCCTCGTAGCCGTAAGGTAAGAGAGCATGGGAAGGATTTGGATACTCCGCCCTCGCCTTCCCAGTGGGGAAGGAAATTGGATACTCGCTCGCCTTCCCATGGAACTAGCAGTTGGAGAAGAGTAGGAGCAGCCATCGCCTTGCGGCGATGGCCTCTCAGAGTCTGGGAAAACGTATCGTCAGGAGAAAACGTTTTCCGCGGAGGGTTACGAACTCTCACTGTAGGTAAGGGTCTGCCGCCACTGTGAACGTCGTCTGGGTGGGGTCTGATCGACACCTGACAGGAGAGAGCCGATACCGTCCGTCCTCCGACTCATTCCAGTCCTCGTCGAGGTCGAAACCTCTCAGGAGGACCGAAGGAGTATTTAAATACGGTGTCCGAAGACACGTAGAAAACGCCGCTGTCGCAGTAGAGGAGGTGGAAGTAGCTTGATCGACCGGCCAGAACTGAGAGAGCCTTCTTGTCCGGAGGACGAGAGACACTGGTTCGAGACAGAATCGGCAAGCTCCGATCGCGGCAGACCCACCGTCGGTTTTGGTTCCCTCTCGGGCCCCAAAACGACTCGAGCAGAGACGTGGGCTCTGCTGGTGGGACGGCTGGCAATCCTTCCGCAGGGTCATTATGCTGACGAATCAGCTTAATGACTTCTGCAAATTCCTCTGTATCTCGGGAGTAACCGCGTCTTGCGGAGTAGGACCGTCCAGTCCCTCCAACAAGAACAGATCCCTAGATACTCCTCCTTCAGAAGGAGGAAGAGCGGCAGACCCCCCCCTGACGGTCGCCTCCAGCTACTTGCGCGTATGTCCTGGTCGGTCCTAGAACCGTGCCTGTCCATACGGCGTCATAGCGGGGTCGCGAGCGGCGCACCTCTCGCGATCACTCATAGGTACCTCGCTCCTCCCGGCGTAGCCCGAGGAGGTTGAAGGTACGGAGAGGCGACCTGACCGCTCCCCCCTGCTCGCTGGCAGGACCAGCGTGCTTGGAGGGCTGCTGCTGATCGTCAACCCGCCGTGGTGGCGATGACGGCAGCATGCCTAGCCTTGCCGCTCGCCTGAGCGAGAGGCTTGGCTGAGAACGTCGACGCTGATCTCTAGCGTCAGGCGAGCTGTTGCTGGTTACCGTCTCCGCCCGTCCCGATGGGAGCGGCGTCAGGTGACCTGCTAGGCTCGCTGTCACGGTGAGACCGCGAGCGTCCTCGTCGGGCGCTGTCGAGCCGCTGGTACCACAGCCGTGGCTGGTTACCGACGGCCGCGATTCCTTCCGCCTCAACCCGTTATGGGAGAGGCAGACCTGACGCTCCCCCCCCCTCCCCCCCTCGCTCGCTGGCAGGACCAGCGTGCGTGGAGGGCTGCTGCTGATCGTCAACCCGCGGTGACGGTCGAGCAGCAGGCCTAGCCTTACCGCTCGCCTGGGGGGCGATTGGCTCGGCTGAGAACGTCGAGACCGATCTCTAGCGTCAGGCGAGCTGCCGCTGGTCACCGTCTCCGCCCGGTCCCCCTCGGGAGCGGCGGACGGGTGACCTGCTAGGCTCTGTGTCGCGTCGAGACCGCCAGCGTCCTCTCGGCGCGTCGAGTCGCTGGTACCAGCCGTGGCTGGTACCGGCGGCCGCGGGGACTCCTTCCTCGCCTCAACCCGTGGCTGATCAGCGACCGTCACGTTAGCCCGAGCAGCCAGTTAGATCGCTGCGAGAGCGTCCACTGGCCTGGCGAGAGTCGTGTGCACGACTCTCGCCAGTCTTCTGCTCCGCGCCGCTGTTTGACGGCGAGCGAGCTCGGGCGTCAAAACTTTGGCTGGACGTCTTCTTGGAAGAGCGTCCACTCGGTGCTTCTCGCGAACGAGAAGCGGCCGAGACGGAACTGGTTAGCGGCAGACCCGCTAGCACCAGGTGAGGACGCACCAGCCCGAGGCTGGTGCCCTCTGGTCCCCGTCGAACTTCTTCTTTGCAGAAGAAGCGACGGGCCCCGTTCCCGAACTGGAACAGGAGGACCAGCAGAAGAGCTCCCCAGCTCGCCTGAGCGAGCCGGGCCCTTAGAAGATCCCGAAGGAGTCTTCTTAGGGGGGAAGGAGGCAACCTTCTTCTTCTTTGGCTGTTTGGCCTTAGAAGTCGAAGGGGAAGGAGAGGCAGCGGACGACGAAGAAGACGACGAAGACGACGACGACACCTTCTTCCTCTCCTCTTCTTCTTCGCCAGGCTCCGCGGACAGACGTCAGGTCTTCCATCCAGGAGGGAGCCGGGGCAGTTGCCGAAGCAACAGGGCCGACTGCACCTGTCCGGAAAGACCTGAGACTGTGACAGCATCACCAACGCAGGAACAACAGGAACAGGTCCAGGAACAGCAGGAACATCTGAAAGTGAATGAGCAGCAGGCACCTGATCTGAAAGGGAATGAGCGGCTGGGACAGCAACAGGTACGGCAGGCACGGCAGGTACCACAGGAGAGCCACCGGAGGCGTCCTGTCGGCAGCTACCGTCATCCTCGGCACTGGCGGCAGGTCCAGGGGGGTACTCTTTGGGCAGCGGCAGTCCGGGGTCGGCAATACAAAGAACCCAGGTGGCGGTGGCACCGTCCTGATTGGCACGTGGCAGGAATTGGTTCTGGATTGCTCAGCCCGTGGGTGTTACCAAAGGACATGACATGTGGTGTGTACACCAGGTGCGGTGACATCCTCATAGCTGGTCCGAGATTGTGTGTTAGTGGTTACCGTATCATGAGTGACCACTGCCGACCCCGCCACCGCTGAATCAACCCCTGCAGTCCCAGCGACTCCCACACCTGTCCCAGGTCGTCCTCGCTGATGGCAAACCTGCGGAAGCAACAGTCGGGTTAGTTAGAGGGGCTTCCTCGCGCCTGGGGGGAGAGAACCCCCCCCACCCAGAGCGGACGGAAGACCCCGAGTACAGCTGGGACGTCCGTTACCAAAGGAGTCACTGGACTTTCCGTGACTTCTTTTGTGTCCTCGTACAGCACCCACTGCGCCTCTGACGAATGCATACACGTTACCACGGGCTCGTTGCGGGAGCACTCTCGCCCCCGACAACGAGTACAAACCTCGTGAGGATCTACATCTACATCCAAGGTCGTCTCCCCACGGATGTAGCACCTGCGGTTAACATAGATAGATTAGTAAGAGGGGTTCCCTCACGCACGGGGGGAAGACATGCCCCACCCCGAACGCAAGGAAGACCCCAAATACAAAATACAATGAAGAAGCTGAGCGGGGGGCAGGAAGGAAGACGAAGAATCGGCTACCAAGGGAGTCGCGGCTTCCTGGCAGACCTTCGCTTCCCCCACCCCCGCACAGCAGTGAAAAGTAATATGAAAATGAAACAGAATACTGCCCTTGCGATTCACTTCATAGAACTTAAAGGAGAAAAGATCAATTCCCGGGTAAGAACGGAAAAAAACTTGATCCAATAATATGATGCTATCATAAAATATATATGAAAATGAAACAGAATACTGCACTTGCGATTTCATTTCACATAAAAAATCGTAAGGATCAATTCCCGGGTAAGAACGAAAATTGATCCAGATTAAATTTCATGCAATCGATATATTAAAATGAAAAGAAAGAATATTGCAATTGCGAATCCACTTTCATTGCATTCTATTATACAAAATTAAAAGTTCGTGCCGAGCGCAATACACTCTCGGTAACGAACGCACAGGGCAAAAATATAATGAAAAAAGTACTTACATTTTTCAATTACACCCTTTCGCCCAAACCCAAATACATGACTCGGCGCGAGCGCGCCCGCCCTCGGCACCGAGACATAATTCAAGGGTTCATAATTAAGTAATGAAAATGAAAACAGTGTACTTACAGTTTCATTTTCAAGTCAAACAAACCATTAGTAGAAAACACAATATAAACAAAGCATACGACGATGAAGCGGGCAGAGAGCGATGACGAACACGTCCTTCACACCCGCGGCCGAAAGCAAAAGTGATTTGTTTACCTCCCAGTCGCGCGGCGCGCGACTGTCCGGACAAGCAGTTTAACTACCGTTCTCCCCTTGTTCGAAGCTTAGCTTCGACCGTTCCAGCTGCCGCTAGCTACTTCCTATTGTTAAAGGACCGATGGTTTGTATTACGTATCGGAACAAATATGTTTTCAAGGCAGTTTTGCATGGACGGTTCTCATCAGTGACGGCCACCATCTTTCCCCAGCCTTCCAGCACTCATTTGAACATGTTAGCGTATGTATGTAACGTTTATTGATCTTACTCAGATTGCAGTTGTAATCAGCACAATAAAAACAACATTTTGTTGCCTATATTAGTGAAAGTATGAAACTTGTTATTCCCGGTTTTTATCCTTACTGCCATCACAACTGAAACTCCACAGTGCTTATTTGATTGTTATTATACACATTTTGGTCTCAGTTCACTCCACATTGCACTTTAAACCCATTGCTGTTCCTGGTTTCTAAGCGCGCGCGCCATAAACACAATTTCGAACAGCAGACGACGACAGACGACGACTGCAAAGTTTTTATTCCCTAAACTGTTTACTTTACTCGTTATTTAGTTTAAATTTACTTTGTTATTTAAAATTTTGATTTAATTCATGTATATTATCCCTTTTTTGCAACCAAATTACCCCGAAAAATGATATTGTTAAGATACAATAAAGTTTTGTACATACTTACCTGGCAGATATATACTTAGCTATAGCTCGGTCGTCCCGACAGAATTTCAAAACTCCGCGGGCACACGCGACAGGTAGGTCACGGTGATCCACCATTCCCGCCGCTGGGTGGCGGGTCTGGAACTATTCCCGTTTTCTAAGCCAATAATTTCTCTTACACCTGTCTCCTGAGGGGAGGCTGGGTGGGCCATTAATCGTATATATCTGCCAGGTAAGTATGTCAAAAACTTTATTGTATCTTAACAATATCATTTTTGTACAAGTAACTTACCCAGCAGATATATACTTAGCTGATTGGCACCCTTGGTGGCGGGCAAGAGACAGCTAAAAACAAAATAATACTTAAACTAAATACATTAAAAAAAAAAACAGGGAAAAAACAACCTATGTTCTTGGATAACATAATCCATAGTTCCTACCTTATTGGGCTGAAGACTTCATGACTACTGTCGATGAGTCTGCTTGCCTCAAGAGTTTCAACGAGGAATGAACCTATGGTTGAATAACTCTTTGGATCGTGTCAATGGGGGCTAGCCCGCTTACGCGACAGAGCCTATACTGGATCGTACCAATGGGGGCTGACCCACTTACATGGTAGAGCCTTGACCTTTTGTCATATCAATGGAGACTCGCCCTCTTACATGACAGAGTTAAGGTTATTAAACAAATCACAAAGAGCACTGAAGCCAATCCCGATCACCTGACCATGTTAGTCTTGTTACAATCTATGAATTGCAAGAGGGTCCCTATTCCCTCTGACAATTAACCAATAAAAACAACCACCAATAAACATAAATTTAAGCCTTAAACTACATAGGAAGGATTAGCCTCAGCCCCTTCTCCCAGCACTGAATTCGCCGAAACATACGCTCCCAGAGCAAAGCACTTTTCGTACGAAATTTTAACATCTCTTAGGTAATTCGAGGCGAACACCGAATTACATCTCCAAAATGTCGACTCTATAAGAGCCTGAAGCGACCATGTTTTGTGAAATGCCATCGACGTAGCTATGGCTCTCACTTCATGAGCTCTCACTCTGAGAACCTTGAAATGCTCTTCTTCGCATTTAAGGTGAGCTTCCCTTATTACATCTTTTATGAAGAATGTAAGGGCGTTCTTAGAAATCGCTCTTTTCGGATCTCTTACAGAGCACCAAAGACTTTCTTCTGTACCTTTCAGCAACTTCTTCTTTTCCAGGTAGAACTTGAGTGCCCTGACTGGACACAAAGTCCTTTCTAGTTCTCTCCCTGTTAAAGAAGATATTCCTTTTATCTCAAAGCTTCTTGGCCAAGGCTTTGAGGGATTTTCATTTTTCGCTAGAAAAAATGGTTGAAAGGAGCAAATCGCTGAATCTTTCTTAAACCCCACTTTACCTTCCAAAGCTTGCAACTCGCTCACTCTCTTGGCTGTTGCTAACGCAAAAAGGAATAAAGACTTTCTTGTTAAGTCCCTAAACGAAGCTGCGTGAGACGGTACGAATTTTTCCGACATTAGGAACTTGAGGACCACATCCAAGTTCCAGCTAGGCTTCTTGATTACATGTTCTTTCGTGGTCTCAAAAGACCTTATAAGGTCATGAAGATCTTTATTGTTTGTCAGATCTATTCCTCTATGTCGAAAAACGGAGGCCAGCATACTTCTGTAACCCTTCACTGTTGAAACTGCCAGGTTACAGTCTTTTCTCAAATATAGGAGAAAATTTGCGATTTCAGTTACAGAGGTACTGGAGGAGGATATTTTCTTTTCCCTACACCATCTTCTAACAACTCCCACTTCGACTGATATACTTTAGAAGTGGAGACTCTTCTGGCTCTTGCAATTAGCCTTCGCCACTTCTCGTGAAAAGCCCTTGCTTCTGACAAGTCCTTCGACAGTCTGAAGGCGGTCAGACTTAGAGCGGGGAGGTTTTTGTGAAACCTGTCGAAGTGGGGTTGTTTGAGAAGATCGTTCCTTAGTGGAAGCGATCTTGGAAAATCCACTAACCACTCCAGAACCTCTGTGAACCAATCGAGAGCCGGCCAAAAGGGAGCGATGAGGTCTTCTTGTTCCTTCCGAGCAAGCGAACTTCCTCAACACTTCTCCTACTATCTTGAAAGGAGGGAAGGCGTAGCGTCCAAGCCCGTCCAATCTAGCAGAAAGCTGTCTACTGCTACTGCTTGAGGATCCGAGATCGGGGAGCAATAGGTTTCCAATCTGTGGTTCTTGTTGGTCGCGAACAGGTCTATATTTGGGCCTTCCCCACAGATGCCACAGTTGTTGGCAAATCTGAGGATTGAGAGTCCATTCCGTGGGTAGGACTTGATCTTTTCTGCTTAACAGATCTGCCCGGACATTTTTCTCTCCCTGTACAAACCTTGTGAGGAGAGAGATCTTCCTTTCCTGTGCCCAAATCAGCAGATCCTTTGCTGATTCGTACAGGGAAAAGGAATGCGTCCCCCCTTGCTTCTTTATATAAGCGAGGGCTGTTGTGTTGTCCGAGTGAATCTGAATCCCCAGACCTGAGACCTGTTCCTCGAAATGAACCAAAGCTAGATGAATGGCAGTTAGCTCTTTCTTGTTGATGTGCCAGGACACTTGTTCTCCTTCCCAAATGCCTGACACTTCTTGCGAACCTAGGGTCGCTCCCCACCCTGATCTGAGGCGTCTGCAAACAACGCTAGGGCGTTGGGTTCTGTAAGCGAAGGGAGATTCCTTTGCTTAGTTTCTGTGGATCTAACCACCAACGGATATTCTCCTTGATCCGTTTCGAGATTGGAAAAAGTCTCTCCCAGATTGTTGGACTTCCAATCCCACTTCTCCTTCAGATAAAATTGAAGGGGGTCGTAGTGAAGTCTTCCTAAGGAAACGAACTGTTCCATCGAGGAGAGGGTCCCCCAGCAAGCTCATCCATTCCCTCGCGGAACAATGTTCTTTCCTTAAGAAGACTGACACTTTTCTAGGCAGCGTTCTCTCCTTTCCTGAGAAGGATACGCTAGAAAATCCCGAGAATCCATCTGAATCCCCAGATAGACAATACTTTGTGCTGGGGAGATCAGCATGGATTTCTCGTGATTTACTAAAAGTCCTAAGGACTTTGTCAACTTTAGAGTCACTAAAAGGTCCTCCAGACATTTTTTCTCCTCCGATTGGGCTCTTATTAGCCAATCGTCCAGATATAACGAGATCCTGATCCCTTCCAGATGTAGCCAATAAGCTACATTCTTCATGATGTCCGTAAAGACTTGAGGGGCAGTCGAAAGTCCGAAGCACATCGCTCGGAACTGGAACACTTTCCCTTGGAACATGAACCTCAGATATTTCCTTGCTGCCGGATGAATTGGCACATGGAAATACGCATCCTGAAGGTCCCAGGACACCATCCAGTCCCCTGGACGAAGAGCAGATAGAACAGAGGAAGACGTCTCCATTGAAAATTTCTTCTTCAAGACAAAGAAATTCAGGGCACTGACGTCTAGAACTGGTCTCCATCCCCCCGATGCTTTCGGTACCAGAAATAGCCGATTGTAGAATCCTGGGGACTGGAGATCTTGAACCAGTTCTACCGCTTCCTTGGAAATCATCTGTTCCACTGCTTGCAACATAGCAAGCTTTCGGACCGGATCCGAGTATCTGGCGGTTAACTCCCTTGGAGTTGTCGTCAAGGGAGGATTTTCCCTGAAGGGGATTAAGTATCCTTTTTTCAGGATAGAGAGGGACCAGGAGTCCGCTCCCTTCTGCGCCCAGACTTTGGCAAAGTGGAGTAGCCTGGCGCCTACTTTCGTCTGGAGGACTTGCTGTTCATCTAGACTTCCCGAAGGACCTTCTAGATGGTCTACTCTTTCTCTCTGGTCTTCTACCTCTAAGAGGGGCTCTAGAAGAGGAGGCTCCTCGAAAGGGCTGAACAAAAGAGGGTCTCTCTTTCTTCTCTATCGGCACTGCTGGCCTAAACTTCTTGGCTGAGTGCGTGAGGAGATCTTGAGTTGCCTTCTCCGTAAGAGATTTCGAAACCTCTCTAACCGTCTCTTGTGGAAAAAGGTGCGGGGATAAAGGAGCAAAAAGAAGAGATGTCCTTTGCAAGGGTGATACTGCTCTTGCTAAGAACGAGCTAAAGACAGATCTCTTCTTCAAAACTCCCGTTCCAAAAGAGAGGCAACTTCCACAGAACCGTCCATGACTGCTCTGTCCAGGCAAGCCAGGACGCTCGAAAGTTCCTCCATGGAACAAAGTCCGTGTCCTGAGCTCTCTTCGCTAATGCTCCTAACGCCCAGTCCATAAAATTGAAGACTTCTAGGGTTTTAAGAGGCCCTTTAGAAGGTGGTCCAGCTCACACATGCCCCAAGTCGCCTTAGCAGACAGCAACGACTTCCTCCTAGAAGAGTCCACTAAGGACGCAAAATCCGCATCCGCGGAAGAAGGCAGACCTAACCCCATCGGGTTCTTTGGTCTCGTACCACTTCCTGGTTTGCCTGTTAACTTGGAAGGAGGGGCAGGAAAAACTGTCTTGCCCGCTTCCCTTCTGGAAGTCAACCACTCTGAAAAGTTTTTCAAGCCTTTTTCATACAAAGAGCGGGGCGCATCTAAACGAAGGAAGACGATTTGAGAGCTTTAGTGCTGGACATTAACGATCCTGGTGAAGGAGGGTCCGCAGGATGAAGGGAGTCTCCGAACTCCTTTAGCAGCAAAAGAGACAGTCTCTTGTAGTCCGAAACTGCTACATCTACAGGCTCTTCGTCTTCCGATACCTGATCCAACTGATCTACAGAAGGAGATCGTTTTGGAGTGATCTGGCTCTTCCCGGGAGAAGAACTCCTTTCCCGAGAAGGGGAGCGCGGAACATTAGCACTCCTATACGAAGAGTGAGGCTCCTGTCTGTCGGCAACACTCTTGTGCCTACTAGATTCTTGTTGTCTAGGTTCTCCGGGTTCGTGGCGCTTGCTAGGCTCCTGGCGTCCTGATTCAGGGCGCTTGAAAAGATCCCCGCGTCCTGATTCTGACGCTTAACAGGCTCTTGGCGCCCTACACTTGACGCCTAACGTACTCTCCCTGGCGTCCTGTTTTTCTGGCGTCCTAACTCCTGGCGCCCTGACTCCTGACGCCCTGACTCCTGGCGCCCTGGGGGGGGGGAAAACTCCTGGCTCCCTGACTCCGGCCCCTGACTCCTGGCGCCCTGACTCATGGCGTCCTGGCTCATAGCGTCCTGATTCCTGCCTTCTAGCAGAATCCTGACGTCCTGAATCCAGCGTTCTAAGCCGGCTACTTGACGTCCTTTCCTTGCGTCTTGCTGCCTCTTTGCGCCTGTCTGGCTCCTGGTCCTGAGAAGACCCAAGGGATCCTGATACCTAAATCGGTTTTCTGGTTCCTTGTAGCTAAACCGATCGGGAGGCTTCTGCTCGATGCGCTGTGTCTAAGAGGACGCTTCGGGGAAGCCAGCCTATAGGTGCGAAAGGGCTTTTCTCTCAGGAAAGAACCAACTCCTATCCGACTAGTCCCTTGACTAAGGCGGATAAACCCCGCCCTGGAGATCGTGAGAGTTCTCTCCTATACGAAGAAGGACGCTTAGCGGAACTCTTAACAGGGAGCGAGACATCCTTCCTCCTTGTAGAGTCCTTAGCAAAAGAGCCTACGAGCGACGCTAACTGCTCTTGCAGATTAACCAAAACTGCTTGTAGGATCTTGAAGAGCAGGCTCCTCTTGTCTAGTCCTCTTAGGTCCCGAAGGCCAATCCTCGGGAAAACGCTCTGGGCTGGAGTCAGCAGCGTCTCCTTTAGGCGCCTTCCAGGCTCTCTTCAAGGGCGCGAACGGGAGGCCGACTCCATCCTCGTTTAGGAGAGGAAGAGTCTGAGGCCGAAAAACACTCCTTTAGGACGCCTTTTCTGCTGGCAATCCGAGGCAGCCTGGGACTTAACAACAGGATCTGCCGAAGGGAGGGACGCCTGACCGTTGGGGATGTTCTGCATCCTCCCTGCGGCTTTCGCACATTCCTCCTCCCCTGGTCCTGGGAGTTTGGAAGAGGTCTAGGCCTAGGAGCAATGAGGAACCGGTCAGACGCCCCCTCCACTGCACTGGGGACACTGCACAAGTCACTATCACCACTCTTACCTTGGTTTAGAGCTCGTAGTTGAGCTTGAAGTTTCTTAATTGAAGCTTTAACATTTTCTCTCTCTGATGAAGAATCTTTGGATTCAGAACAGGAGAAGCAGCTGAGGCTAAGGAAAATTGTTAGATGGAGAGTTAATTTCTTGTTCTAAGGAGCAAGATCTACTAGATGACCTAGCTGAAGCCTTCCTCACTCTATCTCTCTCAAGCTTCCTAACATATGATGATAATCCTTCCATTCAAGCTCCGTAAGGTTTCTCGCATTCCACACAGGTGTTAATAAAAGAACATTCATTCTCCCTGCATTTAGCGCAAATACTATGCGGATCTAATGCCGATTTAGGGCAGCCTAACCTTACAGTCTTCCCTACTGCAAACTCTAAACATAGGTGAAGCCTTAGCGTCAGACATCGTGAAAGAGTAGTCAAAACCAAGTCGAAAACAGTCCACACTAAGCGTATGCCAAGCCAGAGAAAAAACAGAATACGTCACCAAAAAATCAATCCAAATTCTCGGCAAACGAGTTGAAATCCAAGATGGAGGAACGAACAATAGGTGTTGTCCGTTCAACCGACAGAGAAATTATGGCTTAGAAAACGGGAATAGTTCCAGACCCCGCCACCCAGCGGCGGGAATGGTGGATCACCTGACCTACCTGTCGCGTGTGCCGCGAGTTTTGAAATTCTGTCGGGACGACCGAGTCTATAGCTAAGTATATATCTGCTGGGTAAAGTTACTTGTACAAAAATTACAGATATTTCTAAAGTAGATAAAATCAAATGTTTCTAACGTTTTCGTACATCTGGCTGCCGAAAACCATAGAGGAACGAATACGGAAAAGTGCAGAGGAACGACTACGTTTTTTTTTTTTTTGCTTTTTTGTTTTTGCTAGCACTTTTCATTGATTTCAGTCTTTATTAGTATTTTGAATTTCTTTAATAATCGTATGCCAGAAATAAATGTAACCTTTAATGTTTGCATGCTAAGAATGGCAAAATCATCGTTGCCACATTAGTGGAGGCTTCACACATACGCCGTTCCATTATTATCCTGTTAAGCGTCCGCCCCTGATGAGCTCGCTGCTAACTACCGTCACGCTTTTTTTGTATCAGCGATCATAGCACTGATGATAGTTTTTCAAAGTTAATATTGATTTTTATGCTTGTTATTCATACTGTAATTAACTGTAGGAAATTCTCTCTCCTCTCATCTCTCGTCTCTATCTCCTCTCCCTCCTCTCTCTTCCGTCTCTCCATCTCTCTCTCTCTCTCTCTCTCGTCTCTCTCTTCGTCGTCTCTCTCTCTCTCTCTTCTCTCTCTCTCTCTCTCGGAGTCCAGTCACTCGGCAAAGAAAGTCATCTTCACTCCCGCAATTGGAAGAAAAGTTTGTATCATCACTGGAGGATTCAGAACTAGAGCTCTCATCATCAAATAGGTTATCAATATCACACTCCTCATCTAGTATTTGATTAGATCTCACCTGAAGAAATATGCCTCCTCTTTGGGACAATTCATTGTGAAAGACGCGAAATCCAATTTGTCTCTATAAACGCCCGAAGCGTATTGAAAGAAAACCAACAGGGACAGGCAGTTTTCTAGCATAAGCGACCACCAAGAAAGAGTTGCCTGGCTGGAAATAAGTTTCCCATGTGCTGAGAGTGTTACCAAATGATGTTCCTACACTTTCTATAACGAGTAAAACGTATTATTACGGGGCTGACGGCTTGACAAGCAACAGTTAAAGTCTTGAACGTAATATCCCGTTGAAGGCGCTACCGAGTAGATCGCGGTAAACGTATTATTACGTGGGTGACGCTTAACAGGTTATAACTGGTTTTCATGAATTCTAGTTGTCATAGTAATGCAATAATGATATTGCTTTAATATTTATGTATATATACTTCCAATACATAGCCTAATTTCACCAATTTCAACGTTTTGTGTGTAGTCCTTATACCCAGTTTGGAGGGTCAACACATGCCGAATGGCAACAGAGAGAGAGAGAGAGAGAGAGAGAGAGAGAGAGAGAGAGAGAGAGAGAAGAGAGAGAGAGAGAGAGAGGCGGAGGAACGAAGAAGAAAAGGGATGGCGGTGGAGGGGGGTTTGGGGAGAGGGTAGGTGGAGCTTTATACGCGTGTTCGTATCCCAATTTCTGCATAATGGAGTTTTTGTCTCTTGGTACAAGGACAGGTGTCGTTATTCTTTACGATTAGTGATTCACGATACCCTTATAAATTACGGCACTGGGTGTAATGCACTATAGCAAAATCTCGTTCTGTTAAGAGTGTTCGTTACAGAAATAGGTATTGCCCAAAAACGTGCTTGCACTGTCTCTGAAACCCATAGTAGACATGCTGCTTAGTTGTCAATCAAGTTTTTATAACCAAGTATTTTTTACAAGCTAGCTATTGAATAAATTTTTCTCAGTCAAAACATATGCCCCTCAATGCTAACTTTTCCTCTTTTAACGACTTTCTGGTCATTGCAAATTCGTCGGCCCCATATTTCTTATGGTGCGAAAACAGACAGAGGCCCATGGACCGAAAACGATTGCGTCACACTACGGCGATAATCCAGCAGTAAAACATCTTCATATATCCAAAAAAGTAAATAATAAAGCTATATATGCGCATTACGATTATAACAATTACATGTATAGCTGATAACAGATCTGCATGAATAACTGGTAAACTGTTCTGCAATGACAGTTGAGTATAGCAATTATTTACAATAGGTACGAAAGTCAAGATGTGTGACGTCATAATACAGAACTTGAAAGAACGTTTCTAATTCAGAAAAATAATTAGTTAAATTTGAGTCAGAGTCGAGTTACTTTTTCAATAACGAATATTTTCAAATTAATCATCATAAATATGTAAAATATTGATGTTTTACTACTTATTTAAAAATTAGCTAAGAGCACGCTTCTCGTCATCTTCTACCCAAACAGCTGTTTACGCCTGGCTTGTTGTTGGTGAGAAATCGTGTTTCGATTGTTGTGATAAAAGTGCTCCAGCGTCTGTGGGTACAAGTGGTGTGCGGATTTATCACAGGAAATGGAAAGTTTGTTGACACAAGCGACTCCGTAAACATCGAGATGGCGTCAATCTTCGAAACATTTTTAGTTGTAAGTAAAAATTTCTGAAGCGTTTTGGTGAGATTTCCACTGCCGTGGGCGCCATTTTCAGTACCCTCTGTTTAAATCTTAAAATTTGGCCTTAATTTCTAACTTTGGAGAAAATACTTACTTCGAAAGGAGAGTAGAGGTCTTTAGCTCCGTTTCTCACCAACAACAAGTCGCGACTGATGCCCATCTCGGGTGTCAGGACGCGTTATAATGTACTTTTTCGGAGGGTGGCTAGGTGTTGATTGTAGGTGGCCTGCTGTGATGTTCTACCCTAAGTGCTGAGTTATTGCCTAGATTTACCCTGAAATATTCATAACACTAACGTTGGCATCAGTTTAACATGGCCCACATATGCATACGGTAGACTAATCTGGCCTCACCTACAGTAGGCCACACAAAATGTTTACGTAGTACCTATACCTAGGGAGCCTAGCATACTTACACCAGTTTCCATGATCAATGTCTCTTCGTAGAATCCATAAACAGGCTGGAAGATATATTACTTCACTGGCTCTTGATCCTCCTATAAACAGCCCCTTTTACCACGTACGCATATAACAGTTGTTCTCGAAGAGGAACGTCAACACAGAGCAACGAAGTGTTGTTGTTGTTGTTATCGGAGTCAGTCAGTCTGTGATGTGGCAAACACGGTTGCGTTCCATTGGCGACGTAAACATATTCAAACCAGCTAAACAGTATAGTTTCTTACAACAACTGTCCAATTACAACGAAGATATTAGCTTGTATTCAAATATTTGTGCATTTGAAATGTTTTTTGTATGTAAATAATCCTATATTATTTTATTTCATTGTATTAGTTTCAATAAAAATAGGTTGGTACTCATATTCATCGTACAAAACTTATCCTATTTAAGAGCGAGAAACACTAACAACCTGAAACGTCAAGACGTAAAATGGTAGAAAACGTAATCATATTTTTCATGGATAACTATGTCTTTTCTATATTTCTACCTTCATAATAGCATAAATCACCTTTGGAAATATAGAGTGCAGTATACAATAATAAAGCCGAATTTAACTATTTTCAGATACTGGTGCGTTGCTGTCATTATTAAAGTAAAATCTAGATCGGCATTATTGTGGCGAAAAAGATGGACTTATAGTGGACTGTATTATATGCTTAACGTTGTTACTTGGTCAAAAACCGCTAAAAGCCTTACGTAACAACTCCACAAAACTCCCTTTGCGGTTTCTAAATTACGGCGAGATATCTCTCAACCCAATTCATTACTAACGAGGATAACACACCAATATCATTAATGAATAGTAGCACATTAAGTACTTTCACTTACTGAGCAGTCCTTGTAGACATGAACTCAGATCATAAATCGCTACACGAGATACGACGAGAGGTACGTGCCCTCTCTCTCTCTCTCTCCTCTCCTCTCTCTCTCCTCTCTCTCCCTTCTCTCTCTCTCTCCTCTCTCTCTCGTCTCTTCTCTCTCCGCATCTCTCTCTCTCGTCCTCTCTCTCTCTCTCTCTCTCTCTCCTCTCTCTCTCTCTCTCTCGTCTCTCTTCCCTAACCTCATCTCTCCTCCTCTCCCTCTCTCTAAATGTTGCGAGTGCTCACGGTTGATTTTCAGACCTTAGAGAACCGCTGTGTTTATCTCGTTTTCTAAAGTTATTTGCATACCTTAAGATATGAACACATAAAGGTTTTACAGATCAATTCATATTCACCATCCACAAAACTGAAACATAGGAAAAATGAAATAAAATCGAAGGATATTGAAACGCATTTGATAAACGTAAAGTTAAAATTAATTTAATAACTAAAAGGTTAAACATAACAAAGAGTAATAACATATAGTGACAATGAAATTAATCACTCAATGGGGAATTGTAAATCAATGGCACTCAAATGAAACAAATTACGACAAAACTCAAAGAATTAGGGCAAATGGGCAATCGCCCTTTCTAAATCCACACACACACATCACTACACAACACTAGATAACAGGTCAACTCAAAAGTTGAGCCAAGAAGCTGTCCGTTCCGTCCTGCATTCGGGTTTTGTTGGGGAAAAGAGACAAGTTATACAATTATCACGAATGTAGAACTGACGTACAAGGTTTTCATGAACATAAAAAACTTTACAATAATTATCAACTTCGTTGTCAAAAATAAATTCCAAATAATGTGTGCAACTTCAACATATTTATTAAATGTAGTGAATTAATTGGTGGTGTGTGTCAATACAATTTTGGGCGATATCAAGCCCATACAGTGTACTACGCACATACGCATACACACCCCTAGAGGGGCACGCAAAGGAGCGTTCAGAGGGGCGATCTACTACCCTTCTTTTCCCCTCCCGATCTTTTGACCTCTCCTAATGGCTTCTCTGGCGAGAGGCACAAACAAGACCCAATGACACCAACTCTTACCATACGTAATATGCGCAATACATTCACCAAGAACAATTTCATATATATAAAGACAAATGAATTATCATAACTAAAACAGTAACTATACTTCGTTACTAAAACGTCTACTGACGTTTATGTCAAAAGACTTCGTCTTTGTGTAAAACCATCCTTTCGGTGCTAACCGCACCACAGATACTACGTACTAGAACATAGCAAAATCAGATAAAATAATGTTAAGAGTGTCATTCTCGAGTAGATGTGGTTCTTTCACCCTTATTATGTCATGTAATGTAGACGTACATATCTTTGCAAAATATATGGGCATGCGAATGCATTAGGTTTTCACATGAATACAAATACAGATATAGTTCCTGTCTGTCGATTACCTGACAGACGGCAATACGCAGTGAAAATCAATCAATAATTTCTTATGAGACAGACACTAATAACTATAATAAAAGACAAATAGCATGGAAACAAGTGAATACACAAAAACATTAGAAAATAAAATCGTTGTGAGAGGAATTTCTCACAATTATTATCTAATCAAGCGGTTAGTGTTGCAAGACAACCAGCTAAACAGTACAGTTTCTTACAACAACTGTCCAATTACAACGAAGATATTGCCTTGTATTCAAATATTTGTGCATTTAAAATGTTTTTTGTATATATATATAATCCTATATTATTTTATTTTATTGTATTAGTTTCAATAAAAATAGCTTGGTACTCATATTTATCGTACAAAACGTATCCTATTTAAGAGCGAGAAACACTAACAACCTGAAACGTCAAGACGTAAATTGGTAGAAAACGTAATCATATTTTTCATGGATAACTATGTCTTTTCTATATTTCTTCCTTCATAATAACATAAATCACCTTTGGAAATATAGAGTGCAGTATACAATAATAAAGCTGAATTTAACTATTTTCAGATACTGGTGCGTTGCTGTCATTATTAAAGTAAAATCTAGATCGGCATTATTATCTAATCAAGCGGTTAGTTGTTGCAAGATTTGGTAATGCTAGATTTCAATAAGATTATGTATAGTGCTCATGCAGGGCTTTTACTGTGATGATATTAAAAATGATTTATTGATATCCTATACTCCTATTTCTAATAGCATTGGATGTGAAATATTTCAGTATATGTTACAGGAATAGTTGAATCGCGGTTGAAAATTATTATTAGGGTGATTTTTAAGGAAAATATTTGCTACATTTTGCTACACAAAGCACGCTGGTTGCTTCCTAACTCCGTTATCCTTCTGGCATGTCGAATACCACTCAAAGGCCATATTTGGGCTTATTCCTTCTAGTTCATATTGCACCGAAGACTCCTTTAACAAAATCTACGTCCCGTGGTTTCAAGACGTGGGCATGGATTCTTGAAATCCTGATAGGAATTGACGAGAGATGGGTTGTATAAGCAGATAGGGAAATTACATCTATCCATTTCTAATAAATCAACGTAATCTGGTCACATGACTCAAAGTGCTTTTCCTTCAGCTTTACCTTGCCTTACATCCACTTGCTTTCTGTCCTTTGTTTGTAATGTTTTGTACAAAAAGCAGTGAATACGGTACATTGAATTTTGTTCTATTGGAGTTATTGATGTTATTGCTGCTAAACCTGGAAGCCACCTACTCAGTACTGCCCGACTGGTGTTCCAAGCCACTGTAGAGCTCATCAAACAGTCCTGCCTGACATTGTCTGGCGAAGGAGCAAATCCTGATGTGGCCTTGGCGAGCCCACCAGCCACTACTCGGTCGTGTGAATGCGTCTTTACTATCAGCATGGGTCTTGACCTATGCCTCATTTCCAGACATTATAGAAACATATGCTACCATTACTTACCATTATGTTATCTCCTTTGTTCCTAAACTTTGCCCTTAAATCTTTAGGATTGCATTTTAAAGTACAAATGAACAATTTATAGGTGCAAAGCCTCAATATTCTTACCACAGTTTCCCACGTAAAAGGAAAGGCACGTTTCCTTTATTCAGATATGTCTACATAAATGTTCAACTACTTTCAACCAGCTATGTTTTCTACTTCTTTTCATTTCACTGCAAATCAAATGCTTTGCTGTAGCTGAACTGGGACTTGTATTCATTTACTCATTTATAATTTATTGGCTTTTCCGGTTGAAAAGCATGTTAGGATTTTCAAGGATATGAGTGCCCAGGCTGGTAGTAGAACTGAATTGGGGGACTTTTAACCTCTGTTTTTCCAGTACATCTCGAGAGTCTGTTATACTTTATCATCCATGAGTAGACACATCATGAGGTTTAATATCGTCATCCATATTTGCATAAGCACCAATATTCTTACTTACTTTCTGTTATGTAAATTAATGTTGTTCACAATCGGCCTCACTATATACTTGATAAGCTTTATTATCGTAATTAAAATTTGGAAAAATAACAACTACTATAGTTTTTGTGTTTCAGTTCAGATGCCACAGAAGACCATGTACATATATACAATTTTCAGCAAAAAACTCATAATAAAACATGCTTTGCCAACTGTTATTTTTATTCAACCTAATACCAATTAAGA
The DNA here is from genome assembly GCF_015104395.2 of Macrobrachium nipponense. Lineage (NCBI taxonomy): Eukaryota > Metazoa > Arthropoda > Malacostraca > Decapoda > Palaemonidae > Macrobrachium > Macrobrachium nipponense. The sequence continues at coordinate 85,276,884 of NC_087211.1, read as the reverse complement.
ATACAAGCCAAATCGAATTTACAATAAAAATTTATCACAGTAAAATCAGTGTGGTTTGTCCTTGTCCAAAGGAAAACACGAAAGCATTCCTGTTTTTAACAGAAAATATGTCGAATTTGAGGCTACTACATTTTTAAAAATACACGAATTCCCCATTCATGAAAGTAGTGTATCACTGTACATATACTTTCATTAATTTAGTAAAGAATGTGCTGACATCAATTATTAGGCCCTTAACATTTTTTGTTTCTTTGTTACCATTTTCAGGTTATAAATTGTCAAGCTTTCATTTGAATTAGACTTATTTTTCACTTCATTCACTTTCCAAAACGGCAAAAAACTCACACTCATTTTCATAAGTCACTTTATTAAATCCTGATTGAAAAACTCTCAATAACATCACTAAAATACTGACAAGAACAATTTAATTTTAGCAAATTCCACAGTTCTCTAGGCAGTGAAGTAAGCGCTTGTTTTGCCTAGATATATTTCAAAGTTAATTTTGACACCTCATATCTGCAATAACAGTGGGTATATTATATATCCATGTTGACATCTGACTTTTTCAAATTATGCACTCCTAATTTAGTTTTGGCAGAGGGCCTGTACCTCATTCAAAATGTTCACTGATTTTGTGAGGATTTATCCTCCAACAGTAGTTGTGCCTGAAAAGAAGTATAAGATATAAGTTATTTATTGAATAAATTACCTAATACAGATTACTGTTATTGATAATTTTAAAAATGACTAATATATTTTAAAAATTTTAGTATGGCACTTGAAAGTGGATGACCTTGATGTAATATTCATTCATGAAAACAATTTTAGTACTTTCAAAAGGATAGTGAAGCACAGCTTAACTATTTTAATTAAAAAACTGACATGAATCAAACTGATTTAATCTTAAATGTTAATCAGGATTTTTTTCTGAACTTTTCAATTCATCTCATTGTTACAGCACTCCTCAAATATCTTCATAAACTTAAGTCAACTTATCTATCAATAATGTATCACTGGTTGTCTTCTTGATATGACTTTACAATGGATCTTTCCACAAGAGTAATTCAATAAAGCAAACTAACAACATGCTTGACTGACCTTGCAAAATCCATTCGCCATTTGTGCAGATGTTAGGATCACCACTGATGACAGCTGGGCAACCATGGTCGTACCTGAAGCCATCCAAGCAACAGCCTTTTGTAAATAAATGACAAAGAGCAAATAAGTCCTCTTCACATGGGGAGAAAGCAGACATGTATTATTCTATTTCTTATTTTAAGACCAATCAGCTTCATAACACCTTAGCATTTTTTCTTACTGTATTAGTAGCAAGAGACTGTGCAAATAAAATTCCACCTTAATCTACAAACAGTAAATTCATATAAACTTCTTCTCGTTTGTTTTTAAGATATTGTAAGAAATCAAGTAAGCTTGACATTGGAACTGATGTTTTAAATTGCAGGAATCACTGAAAACAGGAAAGATTTGCAAATAGTGATGAATGCAACATCTCTTGTGAACTGTGATATAAAGGACTCTGAAAATTCCATAATTAGGAAGCAATACAGTCCCCACAGCTAATAACTGAATAAAATTTTAAACGAAAATTAGGATAGCTATATATAATTTGTACTCAATACTGATGACTTGTAATGAAGGTAAAGTCAATCATTATTTCTACCTCATTATGCATGCTAGTGATGATACTTTATGTTAACACTTTCAGTTACTTCAAGAATGAAAAGCACACTTTTTAGTGTTAAGTTTATATGATTTCCTTCAATATATTAATTCCAAAAAGGGGCCACAGTCTAGATTTATAATGTCAGATTTAAGATTACCAGTTACTAAAGCACACCACAAGAAAGATTATGCTGATCGTGTTTAAGTCTCAAGCTGCAAATTAATGGTTGACAAGACTGGGTTTCCATACACCTAGATGTCAATGAAGCCCCTTTTCACCTTCTCCAAATCCAACTATCAAGTCAGTCACCATAAAACCTATTTGTAAATAAAGAGCGTAGCAACCTAGTATCTTATCAGCATTCTGAAAGGCATCAATACAGTATGAAAGTAGAAAGGTTGCAAACTGTATCATAATCCATAATACCTCTAAACTGTGTTTATTGTTTTTTTTAATTTGTATAGTGTTAGGATTTTTAGTCTCTGCTGATGGGGAAAGCTCAGTACAACATGAAAACTTTGCTGCAAAATCCAGATCTACCTCCAGATTCAGCAGCCAACCATGATGCAACCTCATGGTCACATGACTTATAAGTGACACACTAAATTTTGGTACACATGCCCTGTCAACTACGTGTCACTAAGTTTCT
>NC_087211.1:85259551-85267051 GCF_015104395.2 Macrobrachium nipponense | reverse complement strand
GGACACTTGTGGACGCTTGGGAAATCATTCGCCTTTTGATTGTTGATTGTAATTCGTCTCGGTGGGAGAAATGGGGGATTTTCAGAAACGTAACGCCATACTGATCTTTACCTTCAGCTTTTCCCATCCTTTTATGGGGTCGCAACGCCATATTAATATAATAATAATAACATATATTATTAATACTTCATAGGCCTAACATTGCAAGCTGATCTATCCCATCTAATAGATTAATACAGGAATAAGAATCGATGCTTTGACACTTGTCACGGTAATGGCTTGAGAGAGAGAGAGAGAGAGAGAGAGAGAGAGAGAGAGAGAGAGAGAGAGAGATAGAGAGATGAATGGGTTATGGCCGTTTAAAAAACCCCCCCCCACCCCGGGGGGGTGGGGAGGGGCAGAGGCTACCTCGCCGAGGCCTTCTTCACGATTTTAATTATGATGTGAGGGTCTACATTTTGATGAAGTATTGACCTCTCAGTTCTTATTTTCATCATGATATCTCTCTCTCTCTCTGTGTGCAAGTTTATGAGCTGAGAGACTCCTCAATTTCTCTCTCTCTCTATCTTTCTACGGGCTCCAAAGGAACGCTGCAAAGAACATTAAACAATGCCTACAGCGCACCCACGTGAGGTTCACTGACGGCACTATATACCCCGTTACGTGGTACAAATCTATGGGCCTCGAATCTCTCGTTACTGCACAAGACACCTAAAAAAATATATATATTATATATATAATATATATATATATATATATATATATATACATATACATATATATATACATATACATATACATATACATATATATATATATATATATATATATATATATATATATATATATATATATATATATATATCCCCCTCCCCAGACCGAAGAAATACACACATCGAAGACACAAGAGAAAAGGGAAAATTAACGAGAACCCACAAGATACCTAGATGACACACCTGGAACTGTTATCTTTTCCACACCTGCTCGTGAAGCTTATCGACGATACAACTTCGACTCGAAATTGGTGGAGTATGATTTGAAGAACGATAAACTTTTATCACGACAGACAACAAGTGCTTGTTCATCGATGACCTCAAAAAGGAAGGACGATCGTATTCCTGAAAATTGCGATACTTTTAGTCCAAAATTGCAATGCAGCTCCTCTTGAATTGAATTGAATTGAATATGGGAGTCTAGACCAAGGCCAAGTACTGGGACCTATAAGGTCATTCAGCGCTGAAACGGAAATTGGCAGTATAAAAAAGTTTGAAAGGTGTGACAGGAGGAAAATCTCAAAGCTGATGCACTATGAATCAGCTGTTATGAGAGGGGTGGTAAAGTAAGATGGAAGAAAGAGAATTTGAAAGGCGGTACAGTACAAGGAACGAAAGGGGTTTGCTGCTAGGGGCTGAAGGCACGCTGCAAAGAAGCTTCATGAATGCCTACAGTGCACCGCATGAGGGTGCACTAACGGCACTACCCCGTACGGGATGCAGCTCCTCTTAAAGGCAGGAATAGCGATAGAGCCCCCTTCTTATAGGCTGGACGACCAAAAGCAGAAATTGCGATAACAAATTCTCCTCTTTGAGAGGTGCTGTATCGCAAATTCGGTCGTAAGTCCGAATTAGCGATACAAGCCCTTCTTAAAGCATGGAAGATTGTATATCCGAAATTGCGATAGATGTCCGCTTAAAGCATGGACAACTGGAAGTCCATAATTTTTATTTCCCATTCTTCTGCATTTGTTAAATTTAAATATATGAGATTTTAAAGTGAACCTAAGTGTTTATCTGCAACATCTCCCCGTTCGAGTAGGCTATACAGCCCTCACCTCATCTCTTTCCTTTTTTTGTTGCCTGAACCCGAATTAGAAGTCGATACGAACATGTCTCAATGGTAAGTGAATCATTTTCCACAGTAAAATCACAAAGGAAATTTCCATGCTCAGAATTCAGGCTCCTTCCCAGGAGCTTTGATTATTTTATATATATATATATTATATATATATATATATATATATATATATATATATATCGAGCTACAAATGTCCTTTAATATCTAATTCGCTCTACCTCGGAATTAATATATTTTCATATATGTTTAACTGAAGGGGAATTTTTTAGGAGATAAGAGATTTGCCGGCTCACAGCGCGAACCATGGACACCTTCAATTCCAGGACGACAGTAAAGCCTTAACCCACCCCGCCACCGCAAGAGGATGTAAGTTTATGCCGCCTCCCACCTCAAATACCTGTCGCTCTCAGGTATTCGTATATATATATATATATATATATATATATATATATATATATATATATATAAAATGAATAGGTTGGAGAAAGCCAGCGTAACATCATACCATGTATTTTTCCAAATTTTTCGAGACTTTGGGTCTCATCATCAGGGCTGTAAAATATACAAAATATACAAATTAAAAAGACTCAGTATTAATATTAATATTAATAAAAATGGAAGTACATAAAAGTTAAATATAATAATTATTAACTAAAAAAAAAAAAAGATAAACTTCCGGCTTTGATGCGGTCTTTGGTGGTATATTGCTTTACTTGCCCGAAATGTAAGATCGGGAAATACGTGGGAGCCACCAAAAAGACTGCTCAAAGTCAGAATCGACTCTCATCTCGGAGTCAGTCACCGTACAGGATGTACTTTGAAACGAAAGAATTTTCTAACATACGAGAACATTGTAATAAATGTAAAACATCATTTTCATATATTTTATTTCGTATTGTCACCCAAGCGCCCAATGACTATTCTCTCTCTGTTTTGGAGTCGTTAACAATCAAACAGCTTGTGCCCCCATTGAATGTCAGACTTCTTCCACAGTTCTATATATAGCATAGTTGACGTCCTCCTTTCCAAAACAGAACACGTCACTCAGTATTTAACTCCATAGAGATAGGTACTAACTTTTAAGCATTCTTCACTTTTTAATTTTTTATATATATATATATTTTTTAGTTCATTTTTTAATTATATTTAACTTTTATGTACTTCCTTTTTATTAATATTAATATTAATACTGAGTCCTTTTTTTAATTTGTATATTTTTGTATATTTTTTACAGCCCTGATGATAGACCCAAAGTCTCGAAAATTTGGAAAATACATGTATGATGTTACGCTGGCTTTTCTCCATCCTATTCATTTTAAATCTACGGCGTTCCAGATGCCCCAACCTTCCTGCATATATATATATATATATATATATATATATATATATATATATATATATATATATATATATATATATGTGTGTGTGTGTGTGTGTGTGTGTGTGTGTGTGTGTGTGTGTGTATTATACATCACTGCAGGTAACACTGTCTGTATAATCTTACCTCCGGAGACGCTGGTTTTCTGGTGCTGGCGCAGGACTATCACCAGCAGGAGTAGCAGCAGCAGCAGTAGTAGCAGGAGCAGAAGCAGCAAGCAGTATTAGTAGGAGCAGCAGGAGTATCAGGAGAAGTAAGAGGTAGCATAGGGTCCCCCCTATGTGCTGAGCATTCATTGTGTATTTGACAGAAGAAGAGCGACATTAGTCAGGAGTTACAACGATTAGGATGTCTCAAAGACTTGTTAGTCCATCGGAGGAGACATATGCTCACTTATCTCTAGGAGAAGGTTCTACTGTTCATTCACAGTGTCCTAAAGATTTTGTATAGTTTTCTTTTAACTATTCCACACTGTTTGCTGTTTACAAAATAGAATATCTTTTGTGCTTACATAAAACAAATAATTGCACTGAAGTGACCATCACCATTTAGAGAGCATAGACTTTATATAAATTTTGCCATGAAAGATAAATATTGTCTTTATTACCTCCTGAATCTTTGGAAGAAATGGAGAAAGGTTAATGCTATATATGCCGTCCAAGCTTGTTAACTGATAATTCAGTAATACTGAAATGCTCCTTAGACCAACGAATAAAAATCTAAGATATCTTTGACCAATTTCAAGTCCTGTTAAAGTTCATCTAAAACATCCTCCACTAAAAAAAAAAAAAAAAAAGAACCTTTCCAAATTTCTTTCGAAATTGGTGTCTCGCATTTTCTTCACTCAAGGCAGCAAGATTTTGTCTCATTACACTTCGTATTTATCCATATGTTAATTGATCAGATTCACTCGACTGTTCAACGGATTCCCGTTTATTCGTACATTTTCTCCCGCCCTGCCTAACTCGCCTTCCTTGAGACCTCAAAATGCTCACGTTTGTCCTACAGCCTCCTCCTTTCCGAATCCTACCTTGGCCCCAACAAAAACCTTTTTTATTTTTCTTTCGACAACAAACTAATCAGAGAAGCACTCCCTGCTGACTCAGTAGACCAACTTGGCATTGGCAAAAGCCTCACATGCTCCTTCATGGTTAGGGGCTGCTGAGGAGCAAGAGCCCGTGCCAGCATAAGGCTGGTTTAATCTATCATCATCATCATCAGCAGCAGCTCCTTAAACACCTGTCTCGTTTACTCCAGCCCTTTTTGAAGGCAATGAGAATTGCATGCATGCATATATATATATATATATATATATATATATATATATATATATATATATATATATATATATATATATATATCAGAGACAGTGTTTCACCTTGTGTCCAGGCAACGCTGAGCAGACTCAAGCAACGCAGAGGGCTGGTGGCAATCGCCTGAGGTACGCCATGTTGAGAGGAGAGAGAAATGGGGGGAGGGGTCTTCACTAATCGTAGTTTCTTCCCGACTGACCATCGTTATTTTAATCCAGGCTCAGGTAATGAACGCTTCGAGGTCATTAGCATCATTTCCCAAAACCGCTCCTATTTTATTATTCTATAATGTCACGAAATGCGGAGGCGAGAGACACTTTTTTCATTTACGAAAACGATCTCTTTCTGGATTGCGTGATACCTAAGAAACCGGCAGCGCTGCTGCTGCAGGAGAGAGAGAGAGAGAGAGAGAGAGAGAGAGAGAGAGAGAGAGAGAGAGAGAGAGAGAGAGAGAGAGAGAATTTCAATGTACCAGAGAATGAAGAACTTGACGATGTGTATGCCTGCGTATTTTGTTGTAACATTTCTTGGCCAGTGAATGCCCTCTGTTCCTTTTACACATGATTAATATGATCACCAATCAATGTCTTGTCTTCTCTTTTGCCCACACTTACTCTTAATTTGCATCTTGGCAGCTAAGTGCGTAAAGCTTACAAGTAAGTGTACACAAAATATTAACAAACCTGCAAACAATTCAATCGCCATCTCGACTGGCACTGAGGTAAAGTTGATTTTATAAAGACATCAGCACAGAATAGACTGGAGAAACAAACAAACCACATTTATGTATTGGTAAATATATCAAATAATAAATTTCTGCAGAGATTGATCATTAACTATGTGTACCCGTACACAAGTGTGGATTTCTTTCAACAGAATAGACTGTTATATGAGGGTGCCATATCGATTCCTTTGAAACTGGAAAGTATGAGAGAGAGAGAGAGAGCGAGAGAGAGAGAGAGAGAGAGAGAGAGAGAGAGAGAGAGAGAGAGAGAGAGAGAGAAACTTAAGCCTTTCGTATGGATGGTTTCACCCTGCTGGGTGACGATTACCTCGTCGAGGTTTTCCCAGTTTTTATTATGACATGATTGCATGCTTTTGATGGAGTACTGATTACCCTCACCTCTTTTTTCCAAGCAACGCCCTCTCTCTCTCTCTCTCTCTCTCTCTCTCTCTCTCTCTCTCCAATTCCGTTTGATTTATGAGATGGACGGCAAGGTCGAGCCAATTCTGTGAAATTCGCAGGAGAGAAAGTTGAAGTAATAGATTGCATGTATTAGCATACATACATACATTGATTGCATGCTCATACATACGTATGGCTATTCACGTCCATGAAACTCAAATCCCTCGTTATCGTACAAAACACCTCGAAGTGGAGACACGCAGAAAACTGCGCAGGTGCAAGGGAGAAGATAAGTAACGAGAAGACATCTCGAATTTGGATGAATATAGGACACCTTTACCTTTATCGAAGTCAACCCCACATACTCTTGAAACCTTTATCTTATCCACGTCTACCACACACACTCCTCCACTTGACACCTGTTCGTACTGTTGTTTCTTAAGAGCGCTGGAATTTAACTGAACTGATGAAGGTTATCGGTCACTGTGATACAGCTGGGGTGTAGAACAGCCCACCCCAGGATGTCGTGCAATTGTAACTTCAGAAGTCCAATCAACTATGCAATACATTACTACCCTGGTACTATTCGTCTTGCATTTTAATACATTTTTATCTATTTACCTATTTGTTAATTGATTTTTTTCTTTTTTAATAGGTGAAATGTCTTCTTTCTGCATTTCCCTTTACTCCTTCCTTACTTCTTTCTATGAACACCATAATATTCTTGGAAGCTTGAATATCAAGTCAGTGGCCCCTTTGGTAGGCTTGTTCCATATGAATAGGTTTCATCTACAGAATAATAGAAGAAGAAGAAGAAGAAGAAGAAGAAGAAGAAGAAGAAGAAGAAGAAGAAGAAGAAGAAGAAAAAGAAGAAATTAATTGAGTTGTTGCTGTCACTAATTTTCAAGGGGACGACATGACGGTCAGACAATGGAACTTGTATAGCATGAAGTAAGACATAACCCCAAAGGACTGATTCATCGACTATGAATTATCTGGCGTCACTGGAAACCCCGAATGGTACAACCATACAACCCTTCTTAAAAGATGGACGATTTTGTTCGAAATTACTTTAGCTGGGAAAGTAATTACAAAGTCTGGAAGAAGAGAGGGAATGCACAGTTGCTGAAGAGTGTGTTACGGGATTTATCTTGATTGTCTACAGAGTGAAAACTACAAGAAGAGGAAGCCTTAACGGGTATACCTTAGATGTGGCATAAAACGAGGACTCTCGGCGATTTAAAAACCCTACGGAAATAAGCTTTTCATGATCGTGATTGTCTCCTAAGTACGTTATTAAAGAATCTTGGAGTTGGAGTAGAAGATTTAGGTCAAAGGCCAAGCACTGGGATCTATGAAGTCATCCAGCGTTGGAAGGGAAATTGAGCATATAAAGGTTCAAAAGATGTAACAAGAGGAAAGCATTGAAGTTGCAGTATGAAACAATTGTTTGAGAGGTTGGAAAGTCAGAGGAAGGAAGAGAATATGTACGGAGGTATGGTAAAAGGAATGAAAGAGGTTGCAGTTAGGGGCCGAAAGGACGCTGCAAAGACCCCCTCCTTCCCCCAGAAAAAAAACTCCATTTTCCAATAAAAAAAACCATTTTAAGCCTGATAAGTGAATTGAACAAGTGAATTTTCTTCGTAAAGGTGTCTTGATCACATCCCAAAACCTGTAATTTAGAGAGTAATATAGTCTTTATCTAGTTAATTAGTAAAGGGTTTGATGGCTACGTCTTTATCTAGTTAATTAGCAAAGGGTTTGATGGAATTTTCTTTATCTATCAGTGACACGCATCAGGTTATCTAGGACTGTTGACAAAATACGCA
>NC_087211.1:85249716-85259051 GCF_015104395.2 Macrobrachium nipponense | reverse complement strand
TGCGTATTTTGTCAAACAGTTCCTAGATAACCTGATGCGCTGTCAACTGATAGATAAAGAAAAATGTTCCATCAAAACCCTTTGACTAATTAACTAGATAAACGACGTAGCATCAAACCCTTTACTAATTAATAGATAAAGACTATATTACTCTCTAAATTACAGGTTTTGGGATGTGATCAAGGACACCTTACGAAGAAAATTCACTTGTTCAATTCACTTATCAGGCTTAAAATGGTTTTTTTTATTGGAAATGGAGTTTTTTTTCTGGGGGAAGGAGGGGGTCTTTGCAGCGTCCTTTCGGCCCCTAACTGCAACCTCTTTCGTTCCTTTTACCATACCTCCGTACATATTCTCTTCCTTCCTCTGACTTTCCAACCTCTCAAACAATTGTTTCATACTGCAACTTCAATGCTTTCCTCTTGTTACATCTTTTGAACCTTTATATGCTCAATTTCCCTTCCAATCTAAGGTATACCGTACCCAGGTTAAGGCTTCTCTTCTTGTAGTTTTCACTCTGTAGACAATCAAGATAAATCAGTAACACACTCTTCAGCAACTGTGCATTCCCTCTCTTCTTCCAGACTTTGTAATTACTTTCCCAGCTAAAGTAATTTCGAACAAAATCGTCCATCTTTTAAGAAGGGTTGTATGGTTGTACCATTCGGGGTTTCCAGTGACGCCAGATAATTCATAGTCGATGAATCAGTCCTTTGGGGTTATGTCTTACTTCATGCTATACAAGTTCCATTGTCTGACCGTCATGTCGTCCCCTTGAAAATTAGTGACAGCAACAACTCAATTATTTCTTTTTTTCTTCAATTCTTCTTCTTCTTCTTCTTCTTCTTCTTCTTCTTCTTCTTCTTCTTCTATTATTCTGTAGATGAAACCTATTCATATGGAACAAGCCTACCAAAGGGGCCACTGACTTGATATTCAAGCTTCCAAAGAATATTATGGTGTTCATTAGAAAGAAGTAAGAGGAAGTAAAGGGAAATGCAGAAAGAAGACATTTCACCTATTAAAAAAGAAAAAAATCAATTAACAAATAGGTAAATAGATAAAAATGTATTAAAATGCAAGACGAATAGTACCAGGGTAGTAATGTATTGCATAGTTGATTGGACTTCTGAAGTTACAATTGCACGACATCCTGGGGTGGGCTGTTCTACACCCCACCCAGCTGTATCACAGTGACCGATAACCTTCATCAGTTCGTTAAATTCCAGCGCTCTTAAGAAAACAACAGTACGAACAGGTGTCAAGTGGAGGAGTGTGTGTGGTAGACGTGGATAAGATAAAGGTTTCAAGAGTGTGTGGGGTTGACTTCGATAAAGGTAAAGGTGTCCTATATTCATCCAAATTCGAGATGTCTTCTCGTTACTTATCTTCTCCCTTGCACCTGCGCAGTTTTCTGCGTGGTCTCCACTTCGAGGTGTTTTGTACGATAACGAGGGGATTTGAGTTTCATGGACGTGAATAGCCTACGTATGTATGAGCATGCAATCAATGTATGTATGTATGCTAATACATGCAATCTATTACTTCAACTTTCTCTCCTGCGAATTTCACAGAATTGGCTCGACCTTGCCGTCCATCTCATAAATCAAACGGAATTGAGAGAGAGAGAGAGAGAGAGAGAGAGAGAGAGAGAGAGAGAGAGGGCGTTGCTTGGAAAAAAGACGTGAGTAATCAGTACTCCATCAAAAAGCATGCAATCATGTCATAATTACAACTGGGAAAACCTCGACGAGGTAATCGTCACCCAGCAGGGTGAAACCATCCATACGAAAGGCTTAAGTTCTCTCTCTCTCTCTCTCTCTCTCTCTCTCTCTCTCTCTCTCTCTCTCTCTCTCTCTCTCTCTCATACTTTCCAGTTTCAAAAGAATCGATATGGCACCCTTCATATAACAGTCTATTCTGTAGAAAGAAATCCACACTTGTGTACGGGTACACATAGTTAATGATCAATCTCTGCAGAAATTTATTATTTGATATATTTACCAATACATAAATGTGGTTTTGTTTCTCCAGTCTATTCTGTGCTGATGTCTTTATAAAATCAACTTTACCTCAGTGCCAGTCGAGATGGCGATTGAATTGTTTGCAGGTTTGTTAATATTTTGTGTACACTTACTTGTAAGCTTTACGCACTTAGCTGCCAAGATGCAAATTAAGAGTAAGTGTGGGCAAAAGAGAAGACAAGACATTGATTGGTGATCATATTAATCATGTGTAAAAGGAACAGAGGGCATTCACTGGCCAAGAAATGTTACAACAAAATACGCAGGCATACACATCGTCAAGTTCTTCATTCTCTGGTACATTGAAATTCTCTCTCTCTCTCTCTCTCTCTCTCTCTCTCTCTCTCTCTCTCTCTCTCTCTCTCTCTCTCTCTCTCTCCTGCAGCAGCAGCGCTGCCGGTTTCTTAGGTATCACGCAATCCAGAAAGAGATCGTTTTCGTAAATGAAAAAGTGTCTCTCGCCTCCGCATTTCGTGACATGATAGAATAATAAAATAGGAGCAGTTTTGGGAAATGATGCTAATGACCTCGAAGCGTTCATTACCTGAGCCTGGATTAAAATAACGATGGTCAGTCGGGAAGAAACTACGATTTGGTGAAGACCCCATTTCTCTCTCCTCTCAACATGGCGTACCTCAGGCGATTGCCACCAGCCCTCTGCGTTTGCTTGAGTCTGCTCAGCGTTGCCTGGACACAAGGAAACACTGTCTGTATATATATATATATATATATATATATATATATATATATATATATATATATATATATATATACATACATATATATACATATATATATATATATATATAGGATATATATATATATATATATATATATATATATAGTATATATATATATATATATATATATCTATATATATACTATATATATATATATATATATATATATGTATATATATATATATATATATATATATGTGTGTGAATATATAATATATATATAAGATATATATATATATTATATATATATATATATATGCATGCAATTCTCATTGCCTTTCAAAAAGGGCTGGAGTAAACGAGACGGGTGTTTAAGGAGCTGATGATGATGATGATGATAGATTAAACCAGCCTTATGCTGGCACGGGCTCTTGCTCCTCAGCAGCCCCTAACCATGAAGGAGCAGTGAGGCTTTTGCCAATGCCAGGTTGGTCTACTGAGTCAGCAGGGAGTGCTTCTCTGAATTAGTTTGTTGTCGAAAGAAATAAGGTTTTTGTTGGGGCCAAGGTAGAATTTCGGAAAGGAGGAGGCTGATTGCAGTGCAGCTGTAGGACAAAACGTGAGCATTTTGAGGTCTCAAGGAAGGCGAGTTAGGCAGGGCGGGAGAAAATGTACGAATAAACGGGAATCCGTTGAACAGTCGAGTGAATCTGATCAATTAACATAAGGATAAATAGGAAGTGTAATGAGACAAAATCTTGCTGCCTTGAGTGAAGAAAATGCGAGACACCAATTTCGAAAGAAATTTGGAAAGGTTCTTTTTTTTTAGTGGAGGATGTTTTAGATGAACTATAACAGGACTTGAACATGGTCAAAGATATATCTTAGATTTTTATTCTTTGGTCTAAGGAGCATTTTCAATATTACTGAATTATCAGTTAACAAATTTGGACGGCAAATATAGCATTAACCTTTCTCCATTTCTTCCAAAGATTCAGAATGAGGTAATTGAGACTGAGTAATTATCTTTCATGGCAAAATTTATATATTTGAAGTCTAAGCGGCGATGGTCACATCAATGCAATTACTTGTTTTATGTAAGTACAAAAATATTCTCTGTTGTAAACAGCAACAGTGTGGAATAGTTTAAAAGAAAACTAGACAAAATCATAGGACACTGTGAATGAACAGTAGAACCTGCTCCTAGAGATAAGTGAGCATATGTCTCCTCCGATGGACTAACAAGTTTTTGAGACATCCTAATCCTTGGAACTCCTGACTAATGTCACTCTTCTTCTGTCAAATACACAGTGAATGCTCAGCTCATGGGGGACCCTATGCTACCTCCTACTTCTGATACTCCTGCTGCTCCTACTACTACTGCTGCTGCTGCTGCTCCTGCTACTACTGCTGCTGCTGCTACTGCTGGTGATAGTCCTACGCCAGCAACAGAAACCAGCGTCGCCGGAGGTAATATTATACAGACAGTGTTACCTGCAGTGATGTATAATATACATACATACATATATATATATATATATATATATATATATATATATATATATATGTATGTAGTATATTCTCATTACACTCGTATTTATATATATATATAAATATATATATATATATATATTATATATATATATATATATATATATATATATATATATATATTATATAATATACACATATATATATATATACATATATAATATATATATATATATATATATATATATATATATATATAATATACGTAGTATATATATATTATTATATATATATATATATATATATATATATATATATATATATCCAGGTTGAAGAGGTAAACGGCATGTCTTTCACAGGTATCGTTTATTACACCGACGTTTCACATCACATGATGCATCCTCAAGGCTGGAAATTATATATTAAGAATACCAAAATCATCACTCGCCTCATAAAAAATCTAAAAAAGCACAAGCAGATGATTTGACATTTACCAAATACAAATTAAAACGAGAACGTTGAAAGGATCACCTACCAAGGTAGGTGATCCTTTCAAGTTCTCGTTTTAATTTGTATTTGTAAATGTCAAATATCTGTTGTGCTTTTTTAGATTTTTATGAGCGAGTGATGATTTTGGTATTCTAATATATAATTCCAGCCTTGAGGATGCATCATGTGATGTGAAACGTCGGTGTAATAATCGATACCTGTGAAAGACATGCCTTTACCTCTTCAACCTGGATGTTGGTCGGGTCTGCTACCCCTATGATTCTATATATATATATATATATATATATATATAATATATATAATATAATATATATATATATATATATATACATATACACGAATACCTGAGAGCGACAGGTATTTGAGGTGGGAGGCGGCATAAACTTACATCCTCTTGCGGTGGCGGGGTGGGTTAAGGCTTCACTGTCGTCCTGGAATTGAAGGTGTCCATGGTTCGCGCCTGTGAGCCGGCAAATCTCTTATTTCCTAAAAAAATTCCCCTTCGGTTAAAACATATATGAAAATATATTAATTCCGAGGTAGAGCGAATTAGATATTAAAGGACATTTGTAGCTCGATATATATATATATATATCATATATATATATATAATATATAAAGGTTTTTTTGCCACAAAGGAAAAAAAATGAAAAAAACGAGTTAGCCGAGTACTTTCGGTCCTATTCGGACCCTTTACTGAGGCATACATAGCATCACGTTTTATATACTTCGTGATCAAGTTATTCATATATATATATATATATATATATATATATATATATATAATATATATATATATATATTCAAAGCTCCTGGGAAGGAGCTTTGAATTCTGAGCATGGAAATTTCCTTTGTGATTTTACTGTGGAAATGATTCACTTCCCATTGAGACATGTTCGTATCTGACTTCTAATTCGGGTTCAGGCAAAACAAAACAAGGAAAAGAGATGAGGTGAGGGCTGTATAGCCTACTCGAACGGGGAGATGTTGCAGATAAACACTGAGGTTCACTTTAAAATCACATATATTTAGACTAAACAAATGCCAGAAGAATGGGAAATAAAAACTATGGACTTCCAGTTGTCCATGCTTTAAGCGGAGCTGTATCGCAAAATCGGACTTACAGTCAGTTAATCCTGCTTTCAGTCGTCCATGCTTTAAGAGGGTCTGTATCGCAATTTCAGACTTTCAGTCGTTCATGCTTTTAATAGGAGATTTTGTATCGCAATTCCCCATTTCAGTTGTCCTGCCTTTAAGAGGAGCTGCATCCCGTACGGGGTAGTGCCGTTAGTGCACCTCATGCGGTGCACTGTAGGCATTAATGAAGCTTCTTTGCAGCGTGCCTTCAGCCCCTAGCAGCAACCCCTTTTGTTCCTTTTACTGTACCGCCTTTCTACTTCTCTTTCTTCCACCTTACTTTCCACCCTCTCATAACAGCTGATTCATAGTGCATCTGCTTTGAGGTTTTCCTCCCGTCACACCTTTCAAACTTTTTTATACTGTCAATTTCCGTTTCAGCGCTGAATGACCTTATAGGTCCCAGTACTTGGCCTTTGGCCTAGACTCCATATTCAATTCAAGAGGAGCTGCATTGCAATTTTTGGACTAAAAGTATCGCAATTTTCAGGAATACGATCGTCCTTCCTTTTTGAGGTCATCGATGAACAAGCAACACTTGTTGTCTGTCGTGATAAAAGTTTATCGTTCTTCAAATCATCTCCACCAATTTCGAGTCGAGGTTGTATCGTCGATAAGCTTCACGAGCAGGTGTGGAAAAAATAATAGTTCCAGGTGTTGTCATCTAGGTATCTTGTGGGTTCTCGTTAATTATCCCCTTTTCTCTTGTGTCTTCGATGTTGTGTATTTCTTCGGTCTTGGGATATATATATATATATATATATATATACAAATATATATATATATATATATATATATATATATATATATATATATATATATATATATATATATAATATATTTTTTTTTTATGTGTCTTGTGCAGTAACGAGAGATTCGAGGCCCATAGATTTGTACCACGTAACGGGCTATATAGTGCCGTCAGTGAACCTCACGTGGTGCGCTGTAGGCATTGTTTAATGTTCTTTGCAGCGTTCCTTTGGAACCCGTAGAAAGAGAGAGAGAGAGAAAAATTGAGGAGTCTCTCAGAGTCTCACAAACTTGCACAGAGAGAGAGAGAGAGAGAGAGAGATATCATGATGAAAATAAGAACTGAGAGGTCAATACTTCATCAAAATGTAGACCGTCACATCATAATTAAAACCGTGAAGAAGGCCTCGGCGAGGTAACCTCCCCCCCTCCCCCCGGGGGTGGGGTTTTTTAAACGTCCATAACCCATTCATCTCTCTCTCTCTCTCTCTCTCTCTCTCTCTCTCTCTCTCTCTCAAGCCATTACCGTGACAAGTGCCAAGCATCGATTCTTATTCCTGTTAATCTATTAGATGGAGAGATCAGCTTGCAATGTTAGGCCTATGAAGTATTAATAATATATGTTATTATTATTATTATTATAGGCGTTGCGACCCCATAAAAGGATGGGAAAAGCTAAAGGTAAAGATCAGTATGGCGTTACGTTTCTGAAAATCCCCCATTTCTCCCACCGAGACGAATTACAATCAACAATCAAAAGGCGAATGATTTCGCAAGCGTCCACAAGTGTCCCTCCCGCCTCCGAAAGTGTCTACGTGACTACATCGAGTTAGGGAATGTAACCATCGTTCGTCTGTAGGAATAATGTGTCGTGGCTCGAAACGTAGGTAAATCAGTCAGCTGCTGAGCCGGGAGAGAGAGAAATCGCTTTGAACAGTTGGCGAGGTACTGGTGACCAGGCTTGAAGACCTTTTTTCATGTTCCTCGGGATTGTCAACATGATGGCGTACTACTTCGGGCGGTTTCCACCAACTCTGCTGGTTTGCTTGATGCTGGTCGGGGCATCTCAACAACAAGGTGAAACAGGCCATTTCTTTTATTGGGTTTTATGTGTGTGTAATATATATATTATATATATATATATATATATAGATATATATATGTGTGTGTGTGTGTGTGTGTGTGTGTGTATATATATATATATATATATATATATATTATATATATATATATATATATATATATATATATAATATATATATATATGTATATATATATATATATATATATATATATATATATATATATATATATATTATAAAGGAGCACATAAAAATGCCAAAATGTAGAAAGCAAATACTACATTTCAGAGACCAAACTGCCTCTCTCTTCAGGCAGGTATAGAATGAGAAGAGTTAAGAAAAAGCAGTATTTATACCAAGAGGTCCATAGGTCTGCTGTTAAGTCACCCTGGTTGACAATTTCTCTTTAATCTTCTTAATCGCTGGTTGGAGGAAGATTTTATCCATAATATCCGAGTCCCACGGATCTCTTTGAAAGATTCATTGTGTTTCTTTGTTTAATCGAAGCTGAATCTACCATCTGGCTTTTGAACCAACAATTGCTGCTGTGAATTATACATGACAAGTTCCAGTTTATTCTGTGATTATGGTTTTTTTTTTGTGGTTACAAATAGTTGAGCTCTGTTATCCATACCTAACTGAACGTTTGTGTTATATTAATCTCGGGGGGAGTGATTTTCTTGTAAAATTGGTCACAGTTGAGGCCAGGGAGTTTGTGCTCCTGTGTCTTCGGGGATTGACTTAGGATGTGAAATTTGTATTCCATTGTTGGGCATCTCCCTGGTCTTGTTTTGAGGGGGATGGTAGAAGATTATGATCGCTTTATGAATTGCTCTCTTAATTATACTTTAAAGATGATAGCTGCCCACGGGTAAGTTCAATCACTTTTTCCAGGAAATTTGGGGAACAAATCCATAAGGCTCTCAAGAATACATTGCTGGCTACGCCAATTTTGACAGAAGTGTCATGATAACTAAAATAATGAATGTATGGAAGTGAAAATGTTGGTTTTCTGTATATGGTAAATTTGTATTCTGTCGTGTATCTTAATTACTAAAATATCAAGGAAAGTAATTTTGTTGCCAATTTCCCCATTCAACTTTGAATTTGATGTAGGACACTAACGCATTTAATTTTGAAAGAAATTTATTTAGATTGCCAAGGAATATGGTGTTCATATTTAAAAAGTATCAGAAAATAATAGAAAATACAGAAAGAAGAAATTTTCAGATAGTAGTTATCCTTGAATGCAAAAAAAAAAATATATTCTCTGGTGTTACTCCTGACTAATGTCATACTTCTTTCATGTGTAGGCACAGAGACTACCGCTGTCCCACCTGCTGTAGACACTACAACTGGGAACTCTATCTCTGAAGGTGAGATGTCTCAGACAAAGTATTACCAGCAGCGATGCTTGTTAACAACATGAAGTCATTTTAGACAGCTGAGTTCTGAGGAATAATGACGAGCTGTCTCCGAGTGAAGAACTCAGAATAAATAAATAAATGAATAGTTTAGGTTCTTTATGGAGTCCAAAGCTCGTATTGCCTATAATATACATATTTGTATGTATGTATGTATATATATATATATAGATATAATATATATATATATATATATATATATATATATATATATATATATATATATATATATAAATG
>NC_087211.1:85204716-85247216 GCF_015104395.2 Macrobrachium nipponense | reverse complement strand
TGGAATCACCAGCACCTGGTGGCCCAGTCCCATCTGGGGCACTCGACGGTGTACCAGTCCTAACTGCCCTCGGCCCTGAGGCCCGTAACCTTTCAGGTGGGATGCTACAAACACAGCTTCATTGCAATGACACAGGATTAACACTCTAAAGGAATTTTTATTGCTAGCACATCTTATCCTGATCTAGGTCTCTGTTTTGCTAAACCCTTATTTTGAACACCTTATTTTTGAGGAATTATGAAGACCCATCAACTAGTGAATGATTAAGTATGGAAGAATGAAGACTTTAAATACCTGTAGGCTTCTTAACAAATATGTAACTCTAATTGTCTGTTTCAGTTTATTATTCTAAATTAATTTAATTCCCGTCAATTTTTAAGTTGAAGGAAAGTTTCAATTTACCCCTTAGCAAAGCAACCAATTTGGGATATTTTTGCAGTGGTAGCACATTAGTGCACAGTATCATTGGGAATTTGTTTTTTTGATAAAGGCTTAGATATTCATAATGGGTATCCTGTAAATGACATGCCTTGCTTATGACCTTAACCTTTATTTCCTCTCCATTTTGCAATTCCTTCTGACGCTTTAAGATAAGGGACACAGAGAATTCTGGGTTAAGACCAACTTTATTCACTGTAGCTGATCTGTTTTGTCTGCATGTGGAGAAACTTAATGACACGTAGTTGACAGGGCATGTGTACCAAAATTTAGTGTGTCACATATAAGTCATGTGACCATGAGGTTGCATCATGATTGGCTGCTGAATCTGGAGGCTAAATCTGGATTTTGCAGCAAAGTTTTCATGTTGTACTGAGCTTTCCCCATCAGCAGAGACTAAAAACCCTAACACTATACAAATTAAAAAAAACAATAAATACAGTTTAGAGGTATTATGGATTATGATACAGTTTGCAACCTTTCTACTTTCATACTGGATTGGTGCCTTTCAGAAAGCTGATACGATACTAGGTTACTACGCTCTTTATTTACAAAAAGGTTTTATGGTGACTGACTTGATAGCTGGATTTGGACAAGGTGAAAAGGGGCTTCATTGACATCTAGGTGTATGGAAACCCAGTCTTGTCAACCATTAATTTGCAGCTTGAGACTTAAACACGATCAGCATAATCTTTCTTGTGGTGTGCTTTAGTAACTGGTAATCTTAAATCCGACATTATAAATCTCGACTGTGGCCCCTTTTTGGAATTAATATATTGAAGGAAATCATATAAACTTAACACTAAAAAGTGTGTTTTTCATTCTTGAAGTAACTGAAAGAGTGTTAACATAAAGTATCATCACTAGCATGCATAATGAGGTAGAAGTAATGATTGACTTTACCTTCATTACAAGTCATCAGTATTGAATACAAATTATATATAGCTATGCTAATTTTCTTTTAAAATTTTATTCAGTTATTAGCTGTGGGGACTGTATTGCTTCCTAATTATGGAATTTTCAGTTCCCTTTAAATCACAGTTCACAAGAGATGTTGCATTCGTCACTATTTGCAAATCTTTCCTGTTTTCAGTGATTCCTGCAATTTAAAACATCAGTTCCAATGTCAAGCTTACTTGATATCTTACAATATCTTAATAACAAACGAGAAGAAGTTTATATGAATTTACTGTTTGTAGATTAAGGTGGAATTTTAATTCCACAGTCTCTTGCTAATAATACAGTAGGAAAAAATGCTAAGGTGTTATGAAGCTGATTGGTCTTAAAATAAGAAATAGAATAATACATGACTGCTTTCTCCCCATGTGAAGAGGACTTATTTGCTCTTTGTCATTTATTTACAAAAGGCTGTTGCTTGGATGGCTTCAGGTACGACCATGGTTGCCCAGCTGTCATCAGTGGTGATCCTAACATCTGCACAAATGGCGAATGGATTTCGCAAGGTCAGTCAAGCATGTTGTTAGTTTGCTTTATTGAATTACTTCTTGGGGAAAGATCCATTGTAAAGTCAAATCAAGAAGACAACCAGTGATACATTATTGATAGATAAGTTGACTTAAGTTTATGAAGATGTTTGAGGAGTGCTGTAACAATGAGATGAATTGAAAAGTTCAGAAAAAAAATCCTGATTAACATTTAAGATTAAATCAGTTTGATTCATGTCAGTTTTTAATTAAAATAGTTAAGCTGTGCTTCACTATCCTTTTGAAAATACTAAAATTGTTTTCATGAATGAATATTACATCAAGGTCATCCACTTTCAAGTGCCATACTAAAATTTTTAAAATATATTAGTCATTTTTAAAATTATCAATAACAGTAATCTGTATTTAGGTAATTTATTCAATAAATAACTTATATCTTATTCTTCTTTTCAGGCACAACTACTGTTGGAGGATAAATCCTCACCAAATCAGTGAACATTTTGAATGAGGTAAAGGGCCTCTGCCAAAACTCAATTAGTAGTGCATAATTTGAAAAAGTCAGGTGTCAACATGGATATACAATATACCCTCTGTTATTGCAGATATGAGGTGTCAAAATTAACTTTGAAATATATCCAGGTAAAACAAGCGCTTACTTCACTGCCTAGAGAACTGTGGAATTTGCTAAAATTAAATTGTTCTTGTCAGTATTTTAGTGATGTTATTGAAAAGTTTTTCAATCAGGATTTAATAAAGTGCTTATAAATAAAATTAGTGAGTTTTTTTACCGTTTTGGAAAGTGAATGAAGTGAAAATCAGTCTAATTCAAATGAAAGCTTGACAATTTATAACCTGAAAATGGTAACAAAGAAACAAAAATTGATAAGGGCTTAATAATTGATATCAGCACATTCTTTACTAAATTAATGAAAGTACGTATATGTACAGTGATACACTACTTTCATGAATGGAGAATTCGTGTATTTTTTAAAAATGTAGTAGCCTCAAATTCGACATATTTTCTGTTAAAACAGGAATGCTTTCGTTGTTTTCCTTTGGACAAGGGCAAACCACACTGATTTTACTGTGATAAATTTTTACTGTAAATTCGATTTGGCTGGTATTAGGTTGAATAAAAATAACAGTTGGCAAAGCATGTTTTATTTTGAGTTTCCTGCTGAAAATTGTATATATGTACATGGTCTTCTGTGGCATCTGAACTGAAACAAAAACTATTGTAGTTGTTATTTTTCCAAATTTTAATTACGATAATAAAGCTTATCAAGTATATAGTGAGGCCGATTGTGAACAACATTTTACATAACAGAAAGTAAGTAAGAATATTGGTGCTTATGCAAATATGGATGACGATATTAAACCTCATGATGTGTCTACTCATGGATGATAAAGTATAACAGACTCTCGAGACGTACTGGAAAAACAGAGGTTAAAAGTCCCCCAATTCAGTTCTACTACCAGCCTGGGCACTCATATCCTTGAAAATCCTATCACGCTTTTCAACCGGAAAAGCCAATAAGTTATAAATGACTCAATGAATACAAGTCCCAGTTCAGCTACAGCAAAGCATTTGATTTGCAGTAAAATGAAAAGAAATAGAAAACATAGCTGGTTGAAAGTAGTTGAACATTTATGTAGACATATCTGAATAAAGGAAATGTACCTTTCCTTTTACGTGGGAAACTGTGGTAAGAATATTGAGGCTTTGCACCAATAAATTGTTCGTTTATACTTTAAAATGTAATCCTAAAGATTTAAGGGCAAAGTTTAGGAACAAAGGAGATAACATATTGGTAAGTAATGGTGGCATATGTTTCTATAATATCTGGAAATGAGGCATAGGTCAAGACCCATGCTGATAGTAAAGACGCATTCACACGACCGAGTAGTGGCCACATCAGGATTTGCTCCTTCGCCAGACAATGCCAGGCAGGACTGTTTGATTTGCTCCACGGTGACTTGGAACACCAGTCTGGCAGTACTGAGTAGGTGGCTTCCAGGTTTAGCAGCAGTAATATCAATAACTCGAATAGAAAAAATTCAATGTACCATATTCACTGCTTTTTGTACAAAACATTACAAACAAAGGACAGAAAACAAATGGATGTAAGGCAAGGTAAAGCTGAAGGAAAAGCACTTTGAGTCATGTGACCAGATTACGTTGATTTATTAGAAATGGATAGATGTAATTTCCCTATCTGCTTATACAACCCATCTCTCGTCAATTCCCATCAGGATTTCAAGAATCCATGCCCACGTCTTGAAACCACAGGACGTAGATTTTGTTAAAGGATTCTTCGGTGCAATATGAACTAGAAGGAATAAGCCCATATATGGCCTTGAGTGGTATTCGACATGTCAAAAGGATAACGGAGTTAGGAAGCAACTAGCGTGTTTTGTGTAGCAAAATGTAGCAAATATTTTCCTTAAAAATCACCCTGATAATAATTTTCAACCGCGATTCAACTATTCCTGTAACATATACTGAAGTTATTTCACATCCAATGCTATTAGAAATAGGAGTATAGGATATCAATAAATAATTTTTAATATCATCACAGTAAAAGCCATGCATAAGCACTATTATACATGATCTTATTGAAATCTAGCATTACCAAGTCTTGCAACAACTAACCGCTTGATTAGATAATAATGTCGATCTAGATTTTACTTTAATATAATGACAGCAACGCACCAGTATCTGAAAATAGTTAAATTCAGCTTTATTATTGTATACTGCACTCTATATTTCCAAAGGTGATTTATGCTTTTATGAAGGAAGAAATATAGAAAAGACATAGTTATCCATGAAAAATATGATTATGTTTTCTACCATTTTACGTGTTGACGTTTCAGGTTGTTAAGTGTTTCTCGCTCTTAAATAGGATACGTTTTGTACGATGAATATGAGTACCAAGCTATCTTTATTGAAATAATACAATTAGATAAAATAATATAGGATTATGTATATACAAAAAACATTGTAAATGCACAAATATTTGAATACAAGGCAATATCTTCGTTGTAATTGGACAGTTGTTGTAAGAAACTGTACTGTTTAGCTGGTTGTCTTGCAACACTAACCGCTTGATTAGATAATAATGCCGATCTAGATTTTACTTTAATAATGACAGCAACACACCAGTGTCTGAAAATAGTTAAATTCAGCTTTATTATTGTATACTGCACTCTATATTTCCAAAGGTGATTTATGTTATTATGAAGGAAGAAATATATAAAAGACATAGTTATCCATGAAAAATATGATTACGTTTTCTACCAATTTACGTCTTGACGTTTCAGGTTGTTAGTGTTTCTCGCTCTTAAATAGGATACGTTTTGTACGATAAATATGAGTACCAAGCTATTTTTATTGAAACTAATACAATGAAATAAAATAATATAGTATTATATATATATATACAAAAAACATTTTAAATGCACAAATATTTGAATAAAAGGCAATATCTTCGTTGTAATTGGACAGTTGTTGTAAGAAACTGTACTGTTTAGCTGGTTGTCTTGCAACACTAACCGCTTGATTAGATAATAATTGTGAGAAATTCCTCTCACAACGATTTTATTTTCTAATGTTTTTGTGTATTCACTTGTTTCCATGCTATTTGTCTTTTATTATAGTTATTAGTATCTGTCTCATAAGAAATTATTGATTGATTTTCACTGCGTATTGCCGTCTGTCAGGTAATCGACAGACAGGAACTATGTTACTGTATTTGTATTCATGTGAAAACCTAATGCATTCGCATGCCCATATATTTTGCAAAGATATGTACGTCTACATTACATGACATAATAAGGGTGAAAGAACCACATCTACTCGAGAATGACACTCTTAACATTATTTTATCTGATTTTGCTATGTTCTAGTACGTAGTATCTGTGGTGCGGTTAGCACCGAAAGGATGGTTTTACACAAAGACGAAGTCTTTTGACATAAACGTCAGTAGACGTTTTAGTAACGAAGTATAGTTACTGTTTTAGTTATGATAATTCATTTGTCTTTATATATATGAAATTGTTCTTGGTGAATGTATTGCGCATATTACGTATGGTAAGAATTGGTGTCATTGGGTCTTGTTTGTGCCTCTCGCCAGAGAAGCCATTAGGAGAGGTCAAAAGATCGGGAGGGGAAAAGAAGAGTAGTAGATCGCCCCTCTGAACGCTCCTTTGCGTGCCCCTCTAGGGGTGTGTATGCGTATGTGCGTAGTACACTGTATGGGCTTGATATCGCCCAAAATTGTATTGACACACACCACCAATTAATTCACTACATTTAATAAATATGTTGAAGTTGCAAACTATTATATTTGGAATTTATTTGTGACAACGAAGTTGATAATTATTGTAAAGTTTTTTATGTTCATGAAAACCTTGTACGTCAGTTCTACATTCGTGATTAATTGTATAACTTGTCTCTTTTCCCAACAAAACCCGAAATTTTTTTGCAGGACGGAACGGACCAAAAAAGCTTCTTCTGGCTCAACTTTTGAGTTGACCTGTTGATCTAGTGTTGTGTAGTGATGTGTGTGTGGATTTAGAAAGGCGATTGCCCATTGTTTTGCCCCTAATTCTTTGAATTTTGTCGTAATTTGTTTCATTTGAGTGCCATTGATTTACAATTCCCCTTGAGTGATTAATTTCATTTGTCACTTATATGTTATTACTCTTTGATATGTTTAACTTTTAGTTATTAAATTAATTTTAACTTTACGTTTATCAAATGCGTTTCAATATCCTTCGATTTTATTTCATTTTTCCTATGTTTCAGTTTTGTGGATGGTGAATATGAATTGATCTGATAAACCTTTATTGTGTTCATATCTTAATTGTTAATGCAAATAACTTTTAGAAAACGAGATAACACAGCGGTTCTCTAAGGTTCTGAAAATCAACCCGTGAGCACTCGCAACATTTAGAGAGAGAGAGAGAGAGGAGAGGAGAGAGAGAGAGAGAGAGAGAGAGAGAGAGAGAGAGAGAGAGAGAGACGCGTACCTCTCGTCGTATCTCGTGTAGCGATTTATGATCTGAGTTCATGTCTACAAGGACTGCTCAGTAAGTAAAAGTACTTAATTGTGCTACTATTCATTAATGATATTGGTGTGTTATCCTCGTTAGTAATGAATTGGGTTGAGAGATATCTCCCCGTAATTTAGAAAACCGCAAAGAGATTTTGTGGAGTTGTTACGTAAGGCTTTTAGCGGTTTTTTGACCAAGTAACAACGTTAAGCATATAATACAGTCCACTATAAGTCCATCTTTTTCGCCACAATAATGCCGATCTAGATTTTACTTTAATAATGACAGCAACGCACCAGTATCTGAAAATAGTTAAATTCGGCTTTATTATTGTATACTGCACTCTATATTTCCAAAGGTGATTTATGCTATTATGAAGGTAGAAATATAGAAAAGACATAGTTATCCATGAAAAATATGATTACGTTTTCTACCATTTTACGTCTTGACGTTTCAGGTTGTTAGTGTTTCTCGCGCTTAAATAGGATACGTTTTGTACGATGAATATGAGTACCAAGCTATTTTTATTGAAACTAATACAATGAAATAAAATAATATAGGATTATTTACATACAAAAAACATTTCAAATGCACAAATATTTGAATACAAGCTAATATCTTCGTTGTAATTGGACAGTTGTTGTAAGAAACTATACTGTTTAGCTGGTTTGAATATGTTTACGTCGCCAATGGAACGCAACCGTGTTTGCCACATCACAGACTGACTGACTCCGATAACAACAACAACAACACTTCGTCTGCCTCTGTTGTTGACGTTCCTCTTCGAGAACAACTGTTATATGCGTACGTGGTAAAAGGAGCTGTTTATAGGAGGATCAAGAGCCAGTGAAGTAATATATCTTCCAGCCTGTTTATGGATTCTACGAAGAGACATTGATCATGGAAACTGGTGTAAGTATGCTAGGCTCCCTAGATACTAGCCTAGGTACTACGTAAACATTTTGTCTGGCCTACTGTAGGTGAGGCCAGATTAGTCTACCGTATGCATATGTGGGCCATGTTAAACTGATGACAACGTTAGTGTTATGAATATTTCAGGGTAAATCTAGGCAATAACTCGGCACTTACTGTTTAGTACTGGCCCCTGGGGGTTAATTACAGTCGACCTCCCAAAAATATTTTTTGATAAGCAACCAAAGGTATTTCTACAGAAGCAATCCGCTGTGGCCAAGACTATGGCAATTGACATTTTCCTATGTTATTTTACTTATTGAACAAGAATTTAAAGTAATATTTATTTGGACGACTGTAATTAACCCCCAGGGTTAATTACAGTTCCTATCATAAGTACCCAGGTGATCTTAACCTTGAGGCTAGTGCGCGCAGCTAAGCAATACCTCATGCCAGAACAAACAAGCTTGCCAAGAATATTTAAATATGTGGATAAGGCGCTAAGTGCTGTCCCGCCATGTTCTCACTGACAGCACACATTAACAAGAAAATCGGCGGTCCGTGGATATGTACTTGCTCCTCAACTCGTAAACATAGTAAACAAAAGCAGTAAACTTTTTAACCATAAATAAAAATAGGTAATATAGGCTAAGCTGAACAAAATGCGGTAGATATTACAGTCAGCGAATGGCAGGAACCAGGCAGTGGTGGTTTGGCAGACATTAGCCTTCCCAATTCTCAGGAATGGTGTAGTAGGAGGTCATAGGCTTGGTTACTTTATAGCAGTGTCTGGCTGTGCAAGGTAAAGTTCATGTTGTTTTAGAAAAAGGAGAAGTAATGGGTAAAGCAGATGACTACGTATCTTGGCTGGTTCCAGCCATTTACTGAATTGAATTATTACTGCCTTTTAATGGTTTTATTGGCAATATTTACCATCTTGGGTAGTTTGTATATCTGTGATACCTATCTAAGTACCCAGTTGATCTCAACCCTGAGGCTAGTGCGCACAGTGACACAATACCCCTTGCCAGAACAAACAAGCTTGCCAAGAATATTTAAATTTGCGGATAAGACGCGAAGCGCTGTTCTGCCACGTTCTTACTGACAGCACAAATTGACAAACTTTTCCCCCCTTGAAAATCCACAGTCCACTGATACGTTTTTCCTTTGAAAATCTGCGGTCCGTGGATATTCACTCGCTTCACCATCTTTGTGTATGTTTTCCTGATCCTCCTCAGGAGTTGGTACTAAACATGGCGCTTATTTTAACACCTAAAATGGTAATTACTGAACCAGATGAGTGCGTTAGTAGTCTTCAGTTTCACCAGAGAAGTTATTAAAATAGCCTAGAATGAATGGGAGGTTTCCAATAAGCTCTTACCCTTTTTTCATCTGAATGAGCAATATATATTATTGGGAACGAATCTTACCTGCTGTTAAAGTTAGCTTTATCTTTGCACTGTTTGTGCAATCACCATATAAAAGTCAAAATACACTTGGATAACTGGTTTTGTATTCACATGTTTACTTTCTGTCTTATTACTTCGTGCAGTTGTGTTAAACACACGGTCCCGGTCGGCGTTAGTAATATTTTGGTGATTTCTGGCTAAGTCTCCTGTATGGTATTGTGATTGTTTTCTGTTTTTACTTATTTCATCTACAGCAAGCTGAGATGAAAGCATTAGGCTGTATAGCAATGAGTTTGTGAAAACCAGTTGTTTAGGTTTTGCTGATGTTACCAGCTATCCTATGTTAGGCCAGCTGCACAGGATTTATTGTGGTTTTCTTGATTGGTAGATTATGAGTGCTTTGATGAGGGGATGTAAATTTTGTGAAGTATTGGAAGATGTTAGAGGCCGGTAAGTTACATAGATGATAGGGTACATCAGCAGCCTGCTCAGTTTCTTCCTTTTGTCTTACAGTTTTGCTTCTCCTTCATTAGCCTACCCAATAGTCTAGGTTAATTCCTCTCTCATTCTGCTCCACCTTCTTTTGCTCCTAGGTGGTTCAGGAGAATAGTAACAGCATATTCTTTTATTAGTTGTGGTTTTCATACCCCCAAGGGGTGTCAATAACCCCTGTTAAGAACCCCTGGTTTATATTATAATTGTTTCACCATGAATTGGTTGATTCTCCTTTAGTATTTAAGCGGTGCATAGCTTGTGTTGTTCCGTTTTCACTTCCTTTTGCCAAGGATGATTTCGTTAACCACCCTTCTTTAGTTTACTCATACCTCAGCTCCTGTTAAGACTACGTACTAGTAAGAAGTTACACTGAATATGGTAGGCTGCATTATCATGAAGTGGAGCCTTTGGGAAATGGTTTATCAGTCAAAGTGAAACGGTAACTGTTTAGTCTTAATGTGAAATGATGAAATTTATTAATCCTTTTAAGATTATATAAGTCATTTTGTAAGCATAATTTAAAGTTAGCAAGTGAATTACTGTCAGATAGTAGGCGATAAAAAATATGTTGCACTTATGGAATAAGAGTTGGCTGGTCAAGGCTACTTAGAACAATTTGAGTGCAAGTTGATGTTACAATTATACATTTGTAAAGTGATGACTATTTGAAAATGAGGTTGCTTATTAGGTTTAGATGTACCAATATGATATGCATTTTCATCAGCAAAGTGAATTTTATGTCTCATGACGATATTTTTGCTATCTGCAATGATTTTTATGGTGAAGATGATGTAGCAAAGGCCAAATTATTGATGTATACAAAATTCAAATGCCCTGAAAAATCGAAGACACAGGGGAACAACTAAAAAGGTAAACGACATTAAAGAAATGATTTCATTTTTGTCGCAAAATGTTGCTTCGGATGTCATATTTTGCATCACAAAATGTACGCAGGTGCCGTCTGTTTCGATGGAGTTTATAGACGCACCTTCAATGAGTCGACATATGAGTTCGTTGCGGATGGAGATGGAACTAGTGTCTGCTAAGTATCATAGGCTTTCAACCAGGATAGAGGATATGGAAAAAATTCTGGAGCAGAAGCAGGTGGTACCATGCCCTGTGGATGCTAGAGTGAGTCCTCGCACTGATGATTATACTCATTTTGCGAGGAACACTGAACCGAGTTCATCGATGGCAAAAGTCGTGCAGAAAAACCTTGGACCGACCAAAGACAGAAGGAGTGAGGATAAGCAACAAAAAGCATTGAATGGGAGAAGCAAACCCTCGAAGGGGAAGTGCGACGTTCTTATGGATTTCGCCGAGTCCACAGCCGACGAGGAGAAGGAAGAAGAGAGGTGGAATATACCTGGGCACGAGTATAAAAAACGTAAGCGCTTACTGCAAAGAAAACAAGCTTAAGAAAGAGAAAATCAGGGCTATAAAGATAAGGGGGTTGTTTTTGAACAAAGAAGGCGTAAGCCTCCTATCATTGGGGAGAGTGATGGAAGCTCACTTAAGGCAGCTCAGCCTTTAAGGCATGTACATTTATTTGTGTCTAGGCTGCAACCTGACACTACTTCAGAGATGCTTCTTGGCCATGTTTCTCGCATAGCGGGTGTCACGACGGTAGAGTGCGAGCATGTTGAACAACGATTCACTCACTATCGATCTTTCAAAGTCATTATTAAAGAAATGCCACAAAGTAGGGTCAAGGATTTGTACAAACCAGAAAGTTGGGGTAAGGATATTCTGGTCCGTCGTTGGTATGATTAATCTCAATTTCCTTCTCTTTATAAATGGATTTAAGATTTACGTCTTATAACTGTAGATCAGTTAGAAATTGCCATTTTGATGTAGCCGAATTAACTCATATTTCTGATATAGTCTGTCTGCAGGAGACTTGGCTACCGGTGCAGGAATCAGACTGCCTGAATAGAATAAATTCTGAATTTGCATATTATGCAGTTTCCCCAGTTGATTTATTGAGGGAGTTGTTGGCTGGTCGTCCTTATGGGGGTGTTGCTTTTCTGTACCGAAAGGGCCTTGCCTCTTGTATGCAGCGAGTGGACACCTCAGATGACAGACTAATTTGTATTGACGTGTCTATAGAGGAAAGTTGTATGAGGATTATCAACTGTTATCTTCCATACTCAGACGGACAAAATGATGCAGAGTATACTGATTGTTTAGCAAAAATACACTGTCTTATGTCAGATCACCCAAATGGAAAGGTTTTTGTAGTTGGTGATTTTAACACTCACCCTGAATCACGGTTTGGTAACGAGCTGAAAGACTTTTGCACCCATTACGATTATTTGTATTGTGATTGTGTGTGTGATGCCCTCCGACACTTACACTTGGGTGAGTGACGCAACGGGCCACACCCGTTGGTTAGACCACCTTGTCTGCCCTACTAGTCTTCTAACGCACATTAACAATATGTGTGTGTTGCATTCCATTATTGGGTCAGACCATCGTCCTCTTTCATTTTCTTTGAAGGTCTCGCAACTACCTACGCTGGTAGAAATGAATGACGGTAGTCAGACGAAGTTTTATCTCGGGGATCTACTGGCATACAGAGGTAAATCTGAAGAAGCTTTGAAAAACATTGAGTTGCCTTTGGAAACTCTACAATGCAACACAAGATCATGTCAAAACGAAGATCATTTTAGAGCTATTGAGAAATTTCTTTTGGACATAATTAGTGCACTTCAGCGGTCGTCTGAGTCTAAGGAGACGAATCACAGAGGTTTCAACCATATTCCTGGTTGGAATGACTTTGTAAAGGAATTCCATCATGAAGCACAGGATGACTATTTAGCATGGAAGGAATCTGGTAATCCAAGGGAGGGATATTTCTATGAGAAAAAGGAAATTTTCTAAAGCTCAGTTCAAAGGAATGTTCAGATTTTGTAGGGAAAATGAGGAAAAAATTAGATCAAATAAAATTGCTACAAGTCTGAATGGGAGTATGAAGAAATTTTGGAGAGAAATAAATAAGAAAAGAAAATCCTGAACCTTCTTACCTGACATAATAAATAATGTGAGTGGTTATGAAAACATTGCCGAGTTATGGAAAGAACATTTTTCTGAGCTGTTTAAGGACCCTACTCATCCTGTTCCAGCCCCAATGAAAAATCAAGGTCAGCGAGATGTTACAGGGACAAATTTCAATGAAATAGCGAATGCTTTAAATTCTTTGAACACTTCAAGTAGCCCTGGACATGACGGGCTGACCCTTCAGCACTTACCTGAGGCTCATCTGGTACTTAGAGTTTTACTAAGTTTATTTCGTCACTTCCCTGTTTTCTGTCCATTTCCTACTTGACCGAGAGCTCTTATTCTGGTTATACCCTCTCCTTTGATTAAAGATAAAAATGCGGACCACAGTGACATTTCCAATTATAGGACGATTGCTCTAGCCACTGTTATCTCAAAAGTTTTGGAAGCGATCATATTGGAGAGATGCAAAAAGCACTTATTGACAAGTGACAACCAGTTCGCTTACAAATCCAATCATGGAACGGAAATGCCAGTTCATATTCTTAAACACGTAACCGAGGAGTATAATGCTCGTAAAACACCTGTATTTGCTTGTTTCATGGATATGTCTAAAGCCTTTGATAAAGTGTCTAATAAGATGTTGTTTGAAGTACTGTTAGAGAGAAATGTTCCTTGCTATATTATTAGACTGCTCGGTGAGTGGTATAAAAATCAGCAAATGATTGTCAAATGGGGCCATGTATTTTCGAGTGAATTTTCCACTTCATGTGGAGTGAGTCAGGGAAGTTTACTTTCACCTTACCTGTTCAATGTATATATGGATGACCTCTCACATAGGCTGAGTCAAATTAAAGTGGGATGTTATTTAAACAACATGATTTTAAATCATTTGTTGTACGCTGATAGATTATTGTTTTTATTTGCTCCTTCAGGGAAGTGGGTATTGCCAGCAGCTTATAAACATTTGTTGTGATTTTATGTCTGACAGACTTCTATTGTTAAACGTAAGGAAGACCAAATGTATAATTTTTTCTAAGAGTAAGATCTGCCCAAGTAATATATCACCTATTGTTGTTAACTATGCACATATTGATTTTGTACAGGAAATAAAGTACCTAGGATATTATCTTACTGCTCAAAATTCGGACGACGCCCATGTAGAATATTTGAATAGAGGTCTATGTGCAAGGGGCAATATGATTTCAAGGAACTTTTTTAAATGTAGCGAAGATGTCAAGAAAATGCTTTTTCAGAGCTTTTGTACAAGTTTGTATGGCATATCTTTGGTTGTCAGAGCGAAACAACGAACTATGAATAAGCTGAGAGTATGTTACAACGATAGCCTACGAAGACTCTTGGGCATTCCGAGGCATGCAAGCGCATCTGCTCTTTTTGTGGCTTTTGGTCAGCCATCTTTTCAAGAACTGAGACGCAAAACCATAACATGCTACTTGCAAAGGCTGAAGAATTCCGAAAACTGTATTATGAAGATGGTTGCCCGCCCAGTTTACTTGCATAATTCAATTATTTTCAAACACTGGAAAAGCCTCATTTATGCTTAGTGCATTTGGTGCGCTCTTTATGCAAGAATATAGTATTTCTTTCTTTTATTCTGATGCTACATATGTATGTGCCCTTTTAGTAGGAAGAATCATTTAGTTTCATTATCCGCATCTCATTCATATCATAATTTTTCACCTCTCTTTCATAATAATTTCTCATACTTATTTTAAATTTTGTCCTTTTGGAGTGTGGAGACTTTTTATATAATTTGTGTGTGTATATGTATGTATTTGTCTATGGCCTTTTATGTCCGAAATAAAGCATTTGAATTTGAATAATCTTTTCTCTGGTACACATCCACATGAAAATGTCATGTACTTTTGCTGTAAAATTTGCTTATTCATGTTTGTATTATGTTCAAATTTACTACTTTCACAAAGGGGATCATTAAAATTACTTACCTGGGGCCTCCCCGTCCCCAGGTAAGTAATTTTAATGATCCCCTTTGTGAAAGTAGTAAATATGAAAAAATATTCAATGATTTTTTAATACAATATATAACTCCATAGGTGATTGCTTTCAAGGAATTGAGAGTTAGCTCTTAGTAAACTCTTCTAACCACGTTTATGAGGATTTTCACTCTACGAAAAACATTTCTTACAGTGATACTCATTTTTTTTTTTTTCAGACTCCACTTTTAGAAAATGAACCCCTCGGATTTGGGGAAGAAGATGAACCAAGGGGAAAGCTCAAGTAAGTATTATATTTTATGTATTCTGAGTACAATAGCCTATACACATGGTAACTGAAAAAAATCCTTTCTTTGGAAATTATACTTAATTAAGGTTTTCATGTTACTGCAATTTAACAAGTGATTTCATAACTAAATCATTGATTACACAAGACATCTGTATTCTACATTACTTCTGCTATTACTCTGGCTTTATCATACATTATGTACTATTCATGGTGTATGCATAACTTGTTCTGTCTAACATACATGTCTTTTTTGCACCACTTCGCATTCAAGTTTATGGTTTTCCTCCAAGTTGACAGCCTTCCTTCTTTAGCAGTAATGGAGAGGCATTACCATTGGAGATTTCTTTTGTATCTCAGTCACCTTCCTTTGTGTATGCTGGATGATATTCTTTTTACTGTTGACATGTAGGGATTTTTCAAAGCCTCAATGCTCTTTCCTCTCTCCCCTCCAGTTTGGTGTACATGTATTATAAAATTTCATGAGCAAAGATTTAAACTGAGTAAATTGGCAGTTGGTTAAAAAATGTGCATATTGAATTTTAATTGCTTGTAAGGTACTTGGAAAATGTTTTGCCATTAGTATTATGGAACAAAATGATATTCAGCCAAAGACAACATTTACCAGACTGCTTAGATATAGACTGTTTTCCATGATGATATTTTATTGCCCCGTTGAATTATAGTTTATAGGTGGCATACATTAAGGATGTGGAATCCCCATTTCATGTGAATTTATCTTGCTCATTTACACAAAAAGCTGGATAATATTCTTTTACAAATGAAAGTTATTTTCCCAGAGGCAGTTTTAAATTCTTTTTATATAGAAATTTTGTATAGTACTACTGTATATTGTTTTGGTTTTAACATTTGAACAGTCATTATATTGTATTTTTATTTATTGTCTTTTCTTTTGCAGACACCCACTTGTGACGACATTTCATTTGCTCTTCCGAGTAACAGCACTTTTAGCTTATGAATTATGTGGGTTTTTCTCCAACGGCTTCATTGGTTCTTTTATTGTCATCGTTATACTCTTGTCTATGGACTTTTGGACAATCAAGAATATAACAGGTTGGTGGTTGATATACTCTGAGGAAGATTATCTAAAGATCTTCCTTAGAAATTCTCTCAGATTAATTTGGAGATAAATATGAAATCCATTATTCATTTAGTGCATAGCAAAGACATGTTACTACTACAGTATTGTGTTTTTCTTCAACTTACTTAGGAATGTTTATAAGTTATCAGAAGATCAGAGGTTTTGTTTTGTAAGCTAAATGTTTTTCATTTGTGTACATAGTACTTGCATACTGTAGTG
The DNA here is from genome assembly GCF_015104395.2 of Macrobrachium nipponense. NCBI lineage: Eukaryota > Metazoa > Arthropoda > Malacostraca > Decapoda > Palaemonidae > Macrobrachium > Macrobrachium nipponense. The sequence goes on along the minus strand of NC_087211.1, from coordinate 85,230,879 downwards.
TCTTAGAAATAAAGTCAAAGATCGCCCTTGCTGTAATATTAAAATGTTTTTTGTTAAAGTAAAGTACATGTCAGTAGATAATAGGATACGAATTATGGAACTATTTTGGAACTGTTTTTATAACGTACATTTTTAGGAAAAAACAATCAAGTCATATACTGCCTGAATCACAGTTTAGGAGAGAGGATAATGCCAGAGATGCCATGAGTGGAGCGTAAAGAAGACAGTAGATCAGAAGTTACTGTAAGGAAAAAGGTCATACAGATAAACCTCAGTGACTTCAGTCAGAGGAGTGTGACTGTGAGGGTAAAGCAGCAGTTTGTACTCCATGAGAAAATGAGATGTTGGAACATCCAACTGGAACACAATGCCCACATGCAGATACCCCAGAACAAGCTTACCTCCGGTGTGCTAGGAGCATGAGGGATGAGAATCATGACGCTGAGGAAGAAACTATATGGTGTAAGATCGTGAGAAACATGACGGAGCAAACAGGAAATAGTTTTCCTTGAGGCCTGAGATGGGGGGAGACGAGACAAAATAAAGAATGCAGGATGCTGAAGTACTGTGAAGATAAACCATGACTTCTTACACTGTACAAAGACTGAGGTCACCTTTAGAAGAGGTAGACAATGATGGGACAGTGAATGTTCATCAGATCACTGTCATACAATGGTTGAGCTGTGGCCATTAAGTCTTAAGGTGAATGAAAAACCTGTTGATGACCCAGTGCTAGTGCTTGGCATAATGCCAAAAATCTATATAAATCAAATCAAATTAACTCGGCAGAAGGCAAACAAGCCCTCGTGTTTATTAAAGAAGTTTGCACATGTCTGCAAGAATGGGTTAAGGTATCTCTTTCAAAAGACAGATGAACTGATAGCATGCTGCTCCTTAAGTGTGTCGTTTGCCGATGATTTCCTTGGACTTCTTACAGGTCTTTGTCATTTTACTTCAATATCTATAGGCTTTTTTTTTTTGGTCAGCTCTTCCTTATATCTTCTTGTTATTAGTCCAAACTATCTCTGTCTTTGAGATCTGTAATTTTTACTTTTATCTCTGTCTTTGAGATCAGCATTTTTGACCTGCTGAACATATCTTCATATGATCTGTCTTTAGCATTCTGACCATGAATCTTTGCATCCTGTGGTCAGACTTTTTTTTTTCAAAATACACAGGATTGAGGAGAATGGAAGAATTCGTTTCATTTCTTAGTCACATGAAGGAAAAAGCTGACATAAAATGTTTACAATGAGGATGTGGGTTTTCTTAAAGTTGAATTTGGCATTGAAGTAAGGCTACATGAGTTTGAAAACTAGGTGTTTGACCATTTTGAGATGGTTTGCATTTAGATGTTATTGATATTGATATGTTAGCTGATTGCACAGTGTCTCAGGAAACTTATGAGCTGATGAAGTGTGAAATTATAAGTATTTCATTTTATTATTTATGGTTGACTGGCAGAAGGCAAATCACTTATTATATACTGTAAATGATTCTCATGTCTAGAAGTATTGTGAATTTCTTCCATTTACTTTGCCATGTGTTTCCTCAGGCCGCCTAATGGTAGGACTTCGATGGTGGAATTACATAGATGACGAAGGGCAAAGTCATTGGGTTTTTGAAGCTCGGAAGGTAAGAACCACTCAAAATTGTTTTTAGACCTTACGGTAATGTTAATGTGATGTCTTGATGTAATTTTTCTTTAGCTTTAGTGATGTCACTTCTCTTAAGTTCGCACAGTGTATCCATACAGTATTTGGCTTTAAAGCCACAAGGTTTGTTTGGTGCGATATAATATCCATAACATGACTTTGCCTGATGCTAGGGTGGTCTTCAGGGTCGTGTGTCGCAGACGGAGGTGCGTGTCTTCTGGGCGTCCTTGGTGGCTTTCCCCATCATATGGGCGATACTCTTCCTAATTGCATTGTTTTCCTTCAACTTGAAATGGGCTGTAAGTATTTAAGCTTATTTTTTATACTAACCTGTCATTAATAGATTGCACATTTTTCTTTAATATAGGTAGCTACAAATTTTACCATTGTGTGCATGGAAAGTTTGATGCTCGTAAGTAAGGAATTCTGTAGGGAATACGTTAGAAGACTTGGTACAAAATTATGTACTGAATTTTTAGTACTTTTCTTTCTTGAGTGAATATAGCTACAGATATTTTTCTTAAGTATTTATATGCTTCCTATATTCCCCTCTGTATGGAACATAAATCATTATCCTTTGTATGTTGTATCAGGAGATAATTATTATTATTATATTAACATGTTATGTACTAGTTTTTCTAACATTGTTTTTCATATGCATCTGTTTCTGGGTTTATCTTTTGTTACTTTCGTTGTTGGGAATAGGTATGTGAATACTGAGCTGACCATTTTTCTTGTGCAACCATCAATAATTTGATATTATCTCATGTAAGCATGGTTTAGCTGTTCCATAATTTATATGGAAGTGAATGAATTTATGTTCATATTTTGTACTCTTTATTTGATGGTGAAAGCTTGGAGTTTATGACTCCTGGATCATCATATTGCTATAAATACAGTATATGTTTGCATTTCATTTTTTATTTTTGCTGTTTCATAGTTTTGCAAAGTACTGTGTAGCGTGACATCCTGGTATTTTCCAGTATTGTCATCCATTGTCATTTGTAATAACAAGGAGCTGGTTTTATTTTCATCATTATACGGTAAACATCATTCATTAGTAACTGATACTCTTGTTCATTTTGCAGATGGTGGTGTTAATTGCCTTGACACTTAGTGGCAGCAACTTGTACGGATATGTCCGCTGTAAATTAGGCAAATCAGATAGCATTACACAATCTATTAAGAATGTGGCTAGTGGAATTATGCAAAAGCAGATGATGAGCAATGTAAGTACAGTATTTTATCTTGCTGCAATATAAGCTAGGTAAATACGTTAGCTTTTGGTTCTAAGTATCAGGTTGGGAAGCCAATTCTGTAACAGAAGGAAGGTACTATCCCTGTTATGTTCAGTCTTCTGTTGTTTTATGTTTACTATACAGTATATACATAATATGGTGCATACTAAATTCAGTCATTGTCTCTGGGATACTCTCTTGGGTATCTTGCCAGTACAGGACACGGTTTAGTAGCTCTTATAAACTTTAGGTGAGCCTTGTCTTTCATCTCATATTATCGAACTCTCAGTGAAATCAGTGTACTACATATTACTTCTGTTCATAGTGTAGGAGTGTGTAGGTGTGCAGAGAACATTACGTTAATATGTGTTCATGTGGCCATAATCCTGTAAACTTACACTTATGTATTTTATTGGATTCCTTTGTCACTAATACACTTTCTTGATATTTCAGGTTGCCAACATGTTTACACGTGCTCCACCAGCAACAAACCCAAGCAGCACAGTGTGATGTTTAAGGGAGAATTCTTAGAGGCTCTCTTGAAAGATGTGTTATCAGTATATTGCTTTTATTTAATATGTGATACAAAACACTATTGATGGAATGTGTGGTTATGATGTACGCTTTATTGAATGTTTATGAATACTTAATTTTAAGCATCATTAATAAATAGTTAAACTTTGCATTCAGTTTTTTCTTTTTTAAAAACAGACAAAAAACATATGAACCTAATGCTAGGAAGGTATGAAAAGAGCTCTTGATTTTTCCTTTACCAATCCTTCTTACTTTTTCCTCTATACCTCTGCAGCACAGTATGGGGTTGAAGAGTTTATTTTGAAGTGTGATGTTATTTTCTAGCCAGTCTGTCTTGGTTATGGCACCTAGTTTCAAGGCTTTTTATATCATTATATGTAGGACTTAACAGGTAACGTACATAACATGAATTTTTAAAAAAATTCTGCTTTTCATAAGAAAGACTGTATTGTTATTGATTGTTATTTTCATTGCAGTGGAAAATGTGTGTAAATCATCTGAAACACTGTGGCACAGATGTACGAAAATGTTTTGACACATTCATAATACAGTAGTATTGACAAAATATACTTAGTTTTAGAATCATTTTTTGCAGTGATTCTTTAAAACTTGTCTTACTATATTTAGAAATATGGGAAGAATATGTTCTCTGACATATTTTTTTAGTTTGTGTAATGTCTTGTGGTGTTTTGTAACTGAAACCAAATGGATGCTAGTGGGAATTTATTTTTTGATCCATTTTAACAAGCTAAATATAAAATACAAGATAATCGACTAGAGAACTTATCATTCAAATAATGTTAAAGAGAAATAACAGCAATTCCAATAATTGTTTGTCCGTAGGGAGCTGGAAATCAGTTGCTTTCATGAAGCTCACCTTTGAACAGTCCATTTGTTTGTTGCATAAATGAAACTGTGCCATGCTCATGAAGAGTACGTATTGTTGGTCCTTGACCCAGAGAGCCAAGTCATGGACAGAAGACAAATTAAAAGCCAGTGATTATCATCTTCTAAACCTTGGAGGAAGGTACCACTTCCAGTGTGAATTACCTATCTGACAGCAGATGACATGAAAGAGCCTTTACAGCATCTCTTCAACCCCAAGTTCATACCTTTTAACCATTTGCTCCTCGTCTGTTCCTTTATGTATCTTTTTCTTACGTATGTAGGAAAACATGCACTAAACTTCTTCAAACTGAGAGATAGATGACATTTTGTAAAGTTTTGTTATGACTGTTGGCATAAAAAAAAAGCTTGAATTTTCTTGTTTTCTGTTGTGAGTAAATAAATCTACTCCACGTGTCACCTTGAAAAATAAACTTATTTAGGTAAAATTTTAAACTTGCTGCAAGTTACTTTAAACATTCACATGAATGAGTGCAGCCCAGTCATAATCAAAAATGAGATTTGTTATCATAACCTCAAATGAATTTTGTTTATGATAGCACTGAGTGACTCTCAGTCCCAGTTTCTGGCCATTGTTCTAGTTCAGTCACATTCCAACGCCATAGATGGAAGTTCATCAACTTTGAAGATGTACTAAAGTGCAGTGCCCAATAAATTTAATGATTATTGGACAAAAAAAGGAAAGACATAAGAAACTAATTTATTGTAGCAATGAGTAATGACTGAAAATTTGTGTAAAAATAAGCTAATCGTATTAAAGGATACATTGTTTAAAGCACAACTACACATAAGTACTTGTACTATTACTTCAGAAATATTTGTATGGAATAAGCATGTAAAGACATTAACATGGACGTGTATAATTGTGAAAACTAATAATTGCATTCAATTTGGAAAAAGGTGAGGAAACATATTTTAAAACTAGGTTTAACTAGCTGGTAGAATTAAGGTTCTAATTCCCAATGAAAAAAATTGTGAGCACTAGTAATAGCAAGAACCTTGAGAGACGTAATTAAGACATGTCAATTTCGAAGAGGAAAAAAGGCTTAAAAAGTAAGTTTAATATTGATGATACTATTCATTGCAGTGGGAAGGGCCCCCTTACATCCCACAATGGTCTACTGTATAGGGAAGAAAAAAATTAGTTCTCATTGAAAACTATCCTTATGAAACAAGTGGTGTCTATGAAGTGTAGTCTGTCACACATTGATACTAATGATGCCTGACTAGTTGCTTAATATGTAGAAATAAAAAAATCTTGAAGATTACTTACAAATAAATAATTTTCTATTGCTGTAAGCCTGGAGACTCAAGGATTAGATCAAGGGGAAGAGAATAAGTTCTTTGACTGGCAGAAGAATTACTCTGCAGTGTATACATAGTATGTTAAATAAGCTTCCACCTTTTACAGGATGCGTAGTACACAAACACAATGTAAGCATAAGAACACTTAACATGGAAGTCCAATTCTAGTGTATATTTGGTTATGCATAAACAACTGTTAGCCGAGGCTCTTAAACTTCTTATAAAGTGACCAGTGATGCTTTGCCTCGAACTAAGTTATAGCTTTTCATCAATGAAGGTCATACAACCTTTGCCCTCTATGTAGTACTATGTAACCTAAAAGTTATTACTGACTTCTCTCAGAGTACTATATGCTCTTTACTCCGAAACTCATCGTGATAGATTAACACATACTATATAATCAGTTTCCAAATGTTTCAAGTTCTTAACGGTTTCAAAGTTCTTCAAACTTTTTCGAGACTGTATTTTTGCTTTGCCTCATAAAAAAATGGAAATTCATAATTCGTGCTTTTATGAAGGAATGAATATTCAGAATTGATTATTCACAATGTGAAAAATTGAAGATGAAGGAAACATTAAATGTATACAAAAAGCTCATCTATCGAAAAGGGTAAAAGGACGACCAAGTACAGGTAGTGAAACAGTTGTTCAACTTGCAGAGCACCAAAACGCAGCAGTCACTAGAAATGCTGAGTCTTCAAAAGCGTTCTATTTTTTTTTTCTTTCCTTCTTTCTACTCAGATCTTGCAATGATTTAATTATTCGTCGTGTCGACACATACGTAAAAGAAACTACTTACATTATTTATCATGGAAAAGTGCATTTCACCTGCAATAAACATAAAAGGTTAAGAGTTTTGTAGGTTTGAATCAATCCCAATTTCCCTAGGGGGTTAGTTCCATCAGTGGACCTCATGCGGTGAACTATAGGCATTACTTAAGGTTCTTTGCAGCGTCCCTTCGGCCCTAGCTGCAACCACTTTCGTTCCTTTTACTGCACCTCCTTTCATATACTCTTTCTTCATCTTACTTTCCACCCTCTCCTAACACTTGATTCATAGTACAACTACTTTGACGTTTTCTTCCTGTTACACCTTTCAAACCTTTTACTGCCAATTTCCATTTCAGCGCTGAATGACTCATAGGTCCCAGTGCTTGGCCTTTGGCCTAAATTTTATATGCAACTCAACTCCATCCCAATGATGACACTTTTATATTTATTTACCAAACCATCTCAAGTGAGTTGATTTAGGGGAAGGTTAACATTTTATTGGGGTGAAGTGCTTAGTACTACAAGCTTATTTTTTATGAACTGTAAGGTTTTCAAGGTAAAAAGTTCAGGCAAATAAAAAAAAAGGAGTGAAAATCCAAGATTTTTACTTTAGGTGATAACCAAAAAGAAATATAGGTGACGCCACTTTCTCGCAAGGATGCTAAATGAAGAAATTCAATAATGAAATGTTTTATTTTCTTGTTCACGAGTCCTTGGTTGTCTTCAGAAAGGGTTGAGTCACAAAAGTCATAACCATAAGTTGTTTGTGATTGTTTTTGTGACAGTGAAGTTCTTTGAAGACAAGGAATCAAAAGTAAGTTCATTATATCGACTGTTAAGGTTGGAGAGATTATTTATAGACGAACTAGTTTGCTTATGTTTTTTCGTTATGAACTTTTATGTAAGTTTTGATTCATTTACTGAAACTTTCTCTTGGGTTATCCAGTGTGATGTTTTTTAGCATGTCAGGATATCGGCCTTTGTATTATGTTAACCTATTAGTTATAAAGGAGGCAGCGTCTCGTCGGAAGTTCTAAGGTTTTACTATTGCCTGAAATAGTTTGGCCGAGGCAGATGTTGGCTAACGTTATTGGATAGAGGTCTGTTAAATTGAGTTCACGATGGTTGAATAAAATTTGGAAGTATTGTATGTCAATATACTTAAGAAGGCACTGTGTACTGTACTCGGACAAGTTTTACCCCTAAATAAATTGTAGTCCTCTCACCCCCCCACCCCCCCCCCCCACCACCCGCCACCGCCACAACATTTGCATTTTGCCTCGCCGTTGGCCATTGTAAGTTTAAACATTTCTTAGTACGATTGATTTGAGCTTGGGAACGGTGGTGCTAAGATTTACCTATTGCACTCATGAGCTATCTTTTAATTAACATATCACAATTGAAAATTTAATAGGGTTCAAAAATAACTAGTGGAGAATAAAAAACTTTTATTTTCGAACTAAGGTACTGACCTCGGACTAGGGTACCGACCTTAAGTGCTGGCAATTACCTGCTCTGCTTTGATGTATTCGCTAGATCGTAATGGAGCGAATTAAATTTTATATACTCTCAAACGCTCGTTAGAGTACCTTTAAATTTTTTTAGTGGTACATAAGCGGTATTGCAACTTGAGTTATCTAGGCTTGAAAAGTTCAGTCTCTGCTTGGTGTTTGTATATTAACTTTTCAATAAAAACTAATTCACTGGTTTGTTTCCTGTAGCCTTGAAGGTTTTATGCAGTCATCAGAATAGGCCCAATAATGAAAGATAGGTCAGTGGAAAGTGATCTATATGGAATTTTGTTAAAGGGTGCAATGATTTAGAAATAACATGTAGATTGGGTGAAGTGTCCTCTACTGCATTAATAACTGATTAGGAGAAACTTCATAACATCTTGGATATTATGAATAGGTCAACGAAACCCGTTTGAAGTGGTAAGTTTTCATAGATGTAATGAATTCTTGAATGCACTTAAAAGTGGTAGTTTTATATTCCTAATTTTTCTCGATAAATAAAAGTAAAAAAAAAAAAAAAAAAAATTTTCTCGAATATGCATCCCAGTAAAGATACTTTTATATATACAGGCTGGCGAACCACCTTTTGCGAAGCCCTGATTAGATGGAGCCATCGAAACAGTATGAATATGAAAAAAAAACTTAGTTCAATACTGTCAGAAACTGCAGATATCATGAATGACTATAATGAAGAGAAGGCTTTCATTGAGAATGAGCATATTTGAAATGACTGCAATTCATCTGTTAAAGCAAACAGATTAGAGGCTTACTACACGTGCTTCTGTGGCCTTTCTCTTACCGAGTCACTTTAAGGACAAACTGGTGAGTAAAAAATTGTACTGGCACTAAAACATGATTGTAATTGCAATCACGCGGGTCAAACTAAAATACCAAAAGTAAAATAACTTTTATGTTAGTTTGCGTTTAGTGAAGCTTTTCAAAGTTATCTTTCTCCTCATTGCAGTCAAGGCTGACTATTGATGAACTGAAAATAAAAATAAAAAATACTTACACTTCCACCAGAAGTCTTGATGGTGAAGAGTGGGGATTGAATAATTGAGTTTAAAGACTTAACACGTGGGGAATTATTTCTAGTGGTTTGTTGCAGAAAAGTTTGATTTTAGACTCCCTATTTAAGAGATCGTATTCTGGACGTAATGTTAAAGACGCCCTATTTAAGGTAAGTCAGTATTCTGGACGTAAATGCTATAGACTCACAAAGATAGTTTGTATTCTGGACGTAAATGCTATAGACGCCCTATTTAAGATAGTCCGTATTCTGGGCATAAATGTTGTAGACGCCATATTTAAAAAAGTAAGTATTCTGGACGTAAATGGTACTCCATATTTAAGAGGTAATTCTATATAAGCATTCCGCATCGTTAGTCCCCGCGAATACGAAAGCCACCAGTAATTGGGGCGTCAAATGTATTTCGCAGTGTTTAGTAAGAGCCCCTGGGGGTTAATTACAGCTGTCCAAATAAATATTACTTAAAATTCTTGTTCAGGAGGTAAAACTGCATAGAAAGAACGCAACTGTCATGGTCTAGGCCGCCGCGGAATAGTAATATAGATCTACCATAAGATAGTAAGTGTTTTGGACGTAATATGTTATTGACGCCCTATTTAAGATAGTCAGTATTCTGGATATTAATGTTAAGACGCCCTATTTAAGATAGTCCGTATTCTGGACGTAAACGCTATAGACCCCCTATTTAAATTAGTCCGTATTCTGGACGTAAACGCTATAGACCCCCTATTTAAGATAGTCTGTATTCCGGACGTAAATGTTAGTCGAAATATAGAAGTTTAGGACATTAATATTTAGTTTTTTCTTGAATACTGTTATCTAGCTTAATTTTCGTACTCTAGTTGTAAGTATAGTTGTAAGTAATCGTGGTCTTTTATTGAAGTAACGGAACTATGGACTTTTGAAGTATAGTAGCAATCTTATGAAATTGGTATTTGACCTATTCGGCGTCTCGATACTTTTGAAAGTGTAATATAGGTAATTGATAGTTGATTCAGTAGATTATGCGGACTACGTGATTTAGTTTTTAAGATGCTTTTCATATTCAGGTGGATGTCGTCACTGCTTCAGCTTGAATGCTTTGTGCACCAGCGCAATTACTATGAGGATTCCAACTTCATAAACCTTCAAATCCACTCTACAAGGAAAGAAGTGCGAGAGCTTTTAATAGCGTCAACACAAGTGTCCAACACTGCGCGGCAGACATCGTTCAGTGGTGCACACTTGGGACAGTTGAAGTGAGGGTTTAGTTCCTGATTTTGGTTCGTTTAGTTTTTAAGTGAAGGAAACACTGGTTGTACGACTGGTATTTCTTTAGTACTGCTTATATACCGAATGGTATGTGGGTTGATTTACTTTGTTCTAAAAATTTATATAAAGATAGAATGGTTTACAAAGTTCATTTAGCGCATTAAACTGGTGGCTGGTTTAGCCGTCTAAGGTTGTGTGAAAATTGAATCGGTTTTTTGATAAGTTTCTTAGGGATTGATTTAAGTAAAAGTTCATTGTAGATCTCTAATAGTGAAGTCTTAAATTGTTCGGTAGCAATTTGAAATTAAACGCATAAGCTTAAGCTTGTCTATGTAATTCCCTTATTGGTACATGACGTTTGAGAAATCATTTTTGTAACTTTCGGTAGGTAGGAATTCTAGGTTAGGAACTGTGATAACTAGAATAAATATGCAAGCTCCAGACAGGCCAGGTTAGTTTAATCGTGTGAGAATTCCTTTTTTTTTTTTTTTTTTTTTTTTTTTTTTTTTTTTTTTGTTTTTTTTTTTTTTTTTTTTTTTTTTTTTTTTTTTTTTTTTTTTTTTTTTTTTTTTTTTAGATTTTGCTTAAATATTGAATCCGAAGCAATTTTGTGGCTAATTTTCAGTTTATGCCAGTTTGAATTATCCTAGTTTGAGCAGTAGGGGTTACTTTTTCTAGCAAAATTTGACTAGACAGATTCTTGGTTATGTTGGGGTTGTCTGTTCATTAGTTTATATAAAGTAACATTTTCTGTTAGGCTGGTGTGTAGGAATTCTTGTATATCAATCTGTTACTGGATTAGTTTGTGGCTGTGTTCAGATTCCAATGTAGAGTAACTACAGTATTCAAGTATTCAAATAACGAATGCCTGTGAAGTTTGAATTGCTGCAAAGCTAGAACCAAGTCTTTTAAGTATTGCTTTCTTGATCTTCAAAATACCTGTAATCTTGTAACAGATTGTAATAAATTTAATAAAAATTGAAAGTATATAAAGTTTTGTTACTTAGCAACTTTTAAGAATCCTTAGAAGGTATGAGTTTTCCAATAAGAAAATAAAAATAGAATATTTAACTAGATAGCTTCCTATAAATAAAATAAAATAAAAAATTACAAAATAATAAATTAATTAAAATAAATAAAGTAAATCAATAAAAAAGTAAATAAAATAAATAAATAAATAAAAATAATATAGAGAAAAGGGTACAGAGGTTTTCAGGTATCCTGATCATTACTGGTAAAAAAGATAAATATTTTTAATAGTTTGGAAGCATTGTCCACGGGTCCTATCGATTGGAAATTACAGTAAAAGAAATATTAAAAATTGAGAGCTATCAGGTCTAATCTTTTATCAGATATTAAAACCAAAAAGTAAACTGGTAAAAATGATTAGTAGCTTTAGCTGTCTACTTTAATCAGCTGCAGTGAGCTCTTGAATATTGCCAGTTTGAAAATTGCCTGTCACACAACTAATACAGGTAGATTGGATATATGTTATGGGTCTAGAGATCAAAATGTTTTAGGTTGTAGACCCTTGAAGCTATAAGATCATGAGTAGGGAAAATGGATGACTGCAGGGACTGGTTTTGGATGTTAATGTGTTTACATAGAATTACCATTAAAGTCCAAAGTTTATAAATCTTTAAAAGTACTCTAAAAAGGAAAGTTAAAATAGCGAGATAAGAATGAGCAAGTTGACACTTGGAATTATTAGGAAATGGTTGTTAATAAATGAATTGTTAGTCACATGTAAGAGAATACTGTAGTCTTCAGTTAGTGCAGAAAAATTGAGATGGAAGTGTGTCAAAATTTAAATGTTGGGTTTGTAGAGATTTTAACATTGTTCAGCGTCGTTAATTCGATGGAAATCTAACGGGTACAGTCATATCTCGCTGTATGGTTTCATGATGGTTTGAAGCTGCTCGTGTGAATTGTAGTCTCTAGATATTTTTATGAAACAACTTTTGTGAAACCATGCAGGTAGGTAGGTAACTGTTGGACTACGCGTGCGGTGGAAGTCTGTTTTATAGAAAACGGTGATAAATTGAAGGCCAACTTACTTTCTGCTCTTATTAGAAAATGGTAGAGAATTGGAGGGTTACTCTTTCATTTGACTTTAGGGCGTTGTGTGTTTTCTAGTATAATGTAAAGAAATCAGTTTTGTTTAAATTTTCCCAAACTTAAAGCAATGTGTTCTTACATTGTTTTTAATTCAGTACCTATGATAGTATAATACACCCCTCGAGAAGATGCCGAGACGGGAAAAGGAGTTAAGGAACCTTATCGTGTTTTATCTAGAAGCTAATGTTTTGAGTTAGGCCTATTGCTTCATTACAGAATGTATGGGATGGATTTTGTTGGGCTGTATCACTGGACACGCGCGCACAACTTCTTACACGTACATGGCAAATGTGACCTAAATTGTGAGGCTCAAGCTAGCCTATGTTTCTGCGCAAGATGGAAACCATGCGGATCCTCTTGCTTGGTAAGAATCGTTTGGAGGGGGAGAATTCTCTCCAGCTAGAGTGCGTCAGCTTATTGGAGGGGCGAAAAGGCCCCGTTTTCCGTAGCCAATGCTGTGTTGTGCTTCATGCTTACGAAGCAGGTTTTATGACATATTTGAAGTCTCCATTGTGTATGTTATGAAATATTTTTCATTATTTGGTGTGTGTATGTTATGAAATATTTTAAATTAGGAGTCAATTTGTGTTGAAATATTTTTCAATATCTTATTAGTTGCATTAACTTTTTAAAGTTTATAAACTAAATATATTGGCACATGATTATATAGACATATGATTATCATTTGCTGAAGTAGAAATGTTTTTATTCAGTTTAGAAGTATGTAAACAAGCGTTCTTAAAACGTATAAATGGTCATGCTCATTACTTAATGTTTTGACAACGAAACTTTTTAGTAAGTAATCTTGACAAATCTTAACGTCAATATCGTAAAATCAGTAATTTTGTTTGTAAGATTGATAACGTGAGATTATTGCAAGATTGATAACGTGAGATTATTGCGAGATTGATAACGTGAGATTTATTGCGGAGGATTGGATAACTTGAGATTAATTGCGAGTTGATAACGTGAATTATGGCGAGATTGATTAACGTTGAGATTATTGCGGCGATTGATTAACGTGAAAAAGATTATTGCAGATTTGATTAACGTGAGATTATTGCGATATTGATAACGTGGATTAATTCCGATTGATAACGTGAGACGATTGCGAGATTGATAACGTTGAGATTAATTGCGAGATTGATAACGTGATATTAGTGCGAGATTGGATAACTGAGATTAATTGCGAGGATTGATAACGTGAGATTATTGCTAGGATTGATCACGTTAGATTAATTGCGAGATTGTATAGCGGTTAATTATTGGAGATTGATAACGTGAGATTATTGCGAGATGATAACGTGAGATTATTGCGAGATGATAACGTGAGATTATTGCTTAGGATTGATAACGTTGAGAATTTTGCGGGAGATTGATAACGTGAGATTATTGCGAGATTGATAACGTGAGATTATTGCGAGATTGATAACGTGAGATTATTGCGAGATTGATAACGTGAGATTATTGCGAGATTGATAACGTGAGATTATTGCGAGATTGATAACGTGAGATTATTGCGAGATTGATAACGTGAGATTTATTTGGCGAGATTGATTACGTTGATTATTGCGAGCATTGATAACGTGAGATTATTGGCGAGATTGATAACGTAGATTATTGAGAGGATAGATTATTGCGAGATTGATAACGTGAGATTATTGCTAGATTGATAACGTGAAATTATTGCTAGATTGATAACTTAGCTTTTTTAATGTCTACGAGTAATTAACACTATTCTGGTTTTTCAGAAGACAAAAGTTCTCCAGCTGCCTACTACAAACTCCTATATCACCAGTTCCTTTGTGGGGAATGACTCCGAAGTGTTAGTTATTTAGTTTTTCCCGAAAGTTGTTATTCCTAAGGAGGTATTTTCACTTAAGCTTCTACTGATGCTATAAAAGCTTTAAACCTTTTTGGCTATTTGAGGGGTCTATTCATGGACTTAGTTGGGAAAATAACTTTCAGGGGAAGTTTAGCGCACACTTCGGACTGCTATTTGTCATTCCCAAGTAATGGAACGGAGGAAATTAGTTCTTTTCTACTGGGACTAGTGGGAGAATAATGCATTTAATAACTTTACAGAAATCTCAGAGATAATCATCGTAAAATACCAGGGATGGATGGAAGTAATATAAAGCAGGGAAGGTCACACATTTTTAGTTTAATTCAAAGAAAATGAGAAGTTGCTATAAACATTTTTCTTTTAATTTTAGTATTTCATTAAGTAGTTATTGTAATTAAAATATTTCTCTTAAACTTTGCTTCTTTGATGTCTCTCGTTCAGAGAAAAATTTTTCTTCGATTTGCAGTGGAATAATAATCTATTTCTTCGCTTTTTCTGTAGTGGACTTATCATATCTGACATGTCGCTTCTGTAACTGCTGTTGGTTCGACTGCTTCACATTTGACACGACACGAAGTTTCTGTATCTGAAATGGCTTAGTTACTACACGTTTCTGTATCTGCAGTGGATTCAGATTCACATCTGACAGGACACTTCTGTATCTGCAGTGGGTTCTTGAAGCATCACATCTGCCATGACGCTACTGTATCGGCACTGGGCTCTCAACTTAATCACATCTGACATGACGCTTCTGCATCTGCAAATTTCCTTGGTTTAGTTATATTTTACATTACGTTCTTGCATTTGAAGTGAGTTCAGGCGGATACTCTCTAGACGACCTTTTCATTCACTTGCCGGCGTTCAACCACCTACATTCCTGCGAGATGAAAAATCGTTTTGTAAATGTAGATTTTTTTTAAGTCTTTGATAATTTACGTAATTTAAAGTAAATTTTTATAAACTTTCAATTACCCCCATATCAATTTACCAACGAATTTACTCCTAGCTATTAACTTTAATAGTCAAATATCAAATTGCTCTACACTTTTGAAAATACATTAATAGTTACAACTAACCTGCGCGAACTCTAGTATGAGGTGGTACTCGCTGCATATTGATAGACGACACAGTGTGGCTCGAGACACCTGAAAGAACAGTTATTAACCTGTATTAGTTATTAATAAACCTGTATTTATAGTTTGGCTAGCTTCGGTATCATTTTCTACGTAGGGTATGTTGAATTTAAAACTTAATGTATTTAATACTGCAAAAATGATAAAATGCAGTGCAAGAAGGATTAATGTATATGATGCTGCAAAAAGGATTAACCCATTAAACAAATCTTAAGTTTCCTGGAAATAATTATCCTGGAAATAATTAGGGAGTAACAATTGTTTGGAGCTACCTTTTTGTTTTAATAACCTTCACAAATAACAGGCCAATAAGTTAATTTAACCAAAACTCAATGCTACACAAAATTGTATAAAATTGTCATACAAATTATTTAATAACCTGCATCAGCTAAAATTCATTACTTAAAACTTTAAAAAAAAGTGGCCCTGGATAAATTCAACATATAGTTATGAGAAACTGAAAAATTCAGAAATTTGAGAAAACCTATCTATTAGTAATCTGTATACCAAATAAAAAAAAAAAAAACTTCAACCTCTGGAGAAAAGCAAGTGAACCCAGATCAGATAAGATGCTTATGCTCTTTCCAAGTTCACACTGTATGAGAGACTCAGGCGTTGGGGAAATTCTCAAAGAATCACAGATGTTCCGGCACATCTGTGTTGGCAAGCAGTTTTCAAATACCCTAAAGAAGGTGGCTCATAAGCTAAAGCAATTGAGCCGTACTGCTGCCATGGAGTCTAGTATACTACCCTATTCATTAGCTGTAGCCCATAGAAACTTTCATAATAAACTAACCTGGTTCCTTCGTTCCACCCGAGTCATGTCGATGCAGTTCCCTCTCACTGCAGCCATGGCTTTTGTCAGTCTTATTTCACCTTCTTCTGGGATACCCCCAGAGAATTCAGCAGCGTATTAATGTTTGGATGAACACACACTCATTTGGACTAAAATCAGGGGTTTAGTTGCTGATTAAGTTTAAAGGCAATTTTGCTTTGCACTAACCTCTTCCACCAGATCAGCTCAATAGCTTATGCCTAGCCGAAATCTTAATACACCTCATGAGGTTTAGAAGGGACCACTGTAGGAACCCCACCACTAATTCTCCCTTGAGACAAAAATTCGACCAGACTAGTAAAGTCAATTAGGTGCTAAAGGATAAAGTAATTAGTGCTTGGATTTATAGCTTAATTTTCATAAGCCAATCAACCAAAAAGGTTGTTATAGTCAAGGTCTAAGCAAGTTTCGAGCAGCCTTCCACATCCGGAACAAACACTTTCCAGGAAACAATGTCAATGCGAACAAGAAATTCACACTTCCCTACTCTTAAATCTGTAGAACTGCAAGTCTGTCCCAGTGACATGTGCAAATTATTTCAAAATGAGCAAATTACTCCAAAGCCATAATGTTAATGTTTAGGACATGCTGTTCTAGAAAATATGAAAAAATAATGCTTTTAGGAAAGCGTACAACAGCAAAATATTTTTAAAGCAATTTGGCCAAATATTCATAAAAAAAAATTAGACCAATTAAGGCTCTGGAAAACAGCGAGACTACCTCAAATCTAGGATCACCTCATCACCACCTAAATTCCAGAAACACCTAGACTTCAGACCATTGCCTTAATGGTGGGTAATCAAATGAGACTACTTTGGGACAAATCACCAAGGTCATTGATAATAAGGTAGTCTTTGCCCTTGCCGAAAGGTGCAAGGTCAGTTGGTACTTTCATTTCACAAACTTTCAAATCAAAAAGTTATTGAAAATTCCTTTCTCCATAAGATTGAAAATTCCTAGTACTTTTCGGAAGAAAAAATCACGAGTGAAAAAATTAGGAACTTACTTTAATTAATATTTAACTTTTATATGAAATTACCTATACCAAATCGGAAATACGTATTATGTAGTACGTAAGCTATTATCAATTAGAATTATACATAATACTATAATATGGCATTTACAAAAATTTTAAGCTTAAGACCCTTTGGCTTCATTGCAAAATCTCGCAAAGATTTTACAACAATGAAATAAGTGCATCTTATTTCAAGTGCACGAACAGCAACGCTTTGAATGCCAAACAGTTTTCAGTTTAATTGAAGATTCTCTATAGCAACTTATCTTTTAGTCGCATCGGATGTGGTGAAGTGTTGTAATTATTGGCTCTTTGGTAACTACGCTGCGGTTTTTTTTTTTTTATTGTACTAACTGCGACTCACCATACAACAATCCAAATCCAGTTCCTTGAAACTAAAAAAGTGACAAGATAAAGCTGTAGTTTTTTCATGTATTTAAATCTTAAAACACACTGATTATTCAAAGAAATATTTTTACACATAGCCCCACAGTTATCAGTAATAACAAGACTTTAAAAGATCCAGTTAATCTAAGTGAACAAGTCATATGAAACCTTACTTACGGTACAGTCATATGAAACCTTACTTACGGCATATACAAGGAAACCTTTTCTTGAAATTGTAAGAGTAAAAACCCACCTAATATAAGGCTGCCTTATCCTCAAAAGATAAAACTATCAGAACACCTTCCCAGTTATAGTATTCACGAATTCACTACACGAAGAGGCCGAATCTGATGCCAAACTAAGATGTGAAAGGAGTGACCAGGAGTTGCAAAAATCAAGCAACCACTATTCCGACAAACTACCAAGAAGTCTAGATTTTGCAACCACAGCGAAGGAGCAATTAAGACAGGAAATTGTATCCTAGTGGAAGACAAAGAAGCTAAGGGGGATACTGTATTATATTAAGCAAACGTGCTTCAGTCCAATTTAGATTTAAGATTAGACTTGATAAATTCTGGAATTAAAGTAGATAGTTGTTTGCTTTGTAGTTTCAAAGCGCCTTTGCTCTATTAATTCTCTCTAGTTAAGTGCCTAGTTATTTTGTGACTTTAAACGGGACAACTATTTATTGCTTCATAAGGCTTGATCCAGGACTTCAAAACATCCGCATTTCTGTGCAGTAGCTCTAAGTGGATGGCGCCGAAGGACAGCCTGGGTAGACGTTGCAATATTGCAATGGTGCTTTTGGTCATGCCAAACTACTACCACTCCTGTAAAAAAGAAACCAGACTATTTTTACTCAATCATTGAATTGATCAATTATAGGTAGTCTTTTCATCTTAAATGTCAACCTACCATCAAGACTTGGAATTTATGAAATCTGTAGTACCATAAGGCTTAGGGCCTGAAACTTAAGTGACTAGCCACTAACACACCCACAGCATATGATAAATCGATTTAACTTACCGCGGTACGAGGTCTTTTCACTTTAATTGTTCAAAGTCAAGAAAAGTAATTCTGGCTGAGAATCTAATATCGAGAATACTTCAGTCCACCTTGGACATAGTTTTATCTGTAAAAGAAAATATGCCCATTATAGAAATTAAACCAAGTCGTCCATTACAGTTTTTACACGTTCAACTGCGAAGAAAACTGGGGGATCGAAAAATATCAAACTGCCTATATATATATCAAACTGCCTATATATATATCAGACTGCCTATATATATATATATCAGACTGCCTATATATATATATCAGACTGCCTATATATTATATCAGACTGCCTATATATTATATCAGACTACCTGTAATCCAGGCTTAAGTCAATCGCTAAACGAAACCTACCAGTTTATCTAACTGATCAGAGCATCAGTACCAATTGTCATTGGTCGTTTTTGACCGCTATATTTTATTTACTTTACCTTAAGTCATGCCCTTGCTGCACTTTTCCCATAGCAGCCCTCCAAATTTTGGTAAAACCAGTGTCCTCTTCCGATTACGCCACCGGTTTTTTTTTTTTTTTTTTTTTTTTTTTGGTGTGTGTGTGGGGGGGGGGGGGGGGGCAATATTGGTTTTGTATGATTACCATCTTACACTTACCGAAATACTTTGCATTACATGATGTCAGGTCAAAGGAGCCATTTCCGGAACCCAAAATTTACCAGGCGATGTCCTAACTTTCACTTACGTCTGCAAGGCTATCTACACTATCATGCAGTACACAACCATAAACTAAACCTAGTCTACTAGTGTACAGTAACCTAAACAAAGGAAATTATGCATAAGGGAACTGATTTTTCATAGTTTTAGAATTTAATGCAATCTTAAGTGTTATTCCGCCAACCAATGCTGTAATATGTCTACAGCAAAGTTTCCAACAGAATTCAATTTTTACCTAGAGAGTTATTTTTACCTCTGTTTCATGTGAAAATAGTTGTAAAGAGGAACAAAAACTGTAATGTTTTGTGTAACGTCAACAATATCAAAAACAAGGCAACGTTTTGGGAGTTTCCAATTGAAATTGCGGCAAACAAGCATAGATGGTTGAGCAGGAAAACTGGTATTCGTACGTAATTTTTTGTTTTTACCGGCGAACTCTGTTGCATTGCCCAAAGAATTTTTACATATTTTGGAATCCTACGTCATTTAAAAGAAGGACTTTCTTTAGCAGAACTGAACGTCGTTTGAAAAGTGATACTGTAAAAGCCATGTTAACTTTCAGGGTTACAGTCTAGTGAAATTTGTCTAGCCAACGATTTGGTAAATAGTAAGCAACGCCTCCAACCGATGTATATCAAGTCCTGCTTACCTCTATTTTCTTCTGCTTCACTAACAAGTTCAAGGTAATTTTAGATATAAATATATTAAATTCCAAAAGTAATCCAGGCAAAATTTAGCTTATTACGGTGGTGGTGACCAGTGGAGAGTGACTCATTCCATAGCTTTAATTTTTCCATTCCAGCGTCGTATCTAACCATGTGAAGGGTAAACTGCCCAAATCGCCTACGTTATGCCCATACCCTTCAAAACCTGTCCATCGTGGCTTATACCTTAATTTATGCATTTATAACGTTCCAAACTTTCGTGTTTCAGTTATACATAGTCAATATGAAATTTGAAACTGGGCCGCTATATATACCGACCGACCATTTACTACAATTAGATGAATTTAGATATTAAAATAACATTAACCAGATAGTGACCAATAGAGAAGTTCGGGGGTCGTTATCGTTGGATAATATTTTTTGGGGGGGAGGGTCTTTATCTGATATTTACAGTCTTTTTTGTTTGTTTTTACAGTAATCGCCAATGGGGCTTGTACCAAACACACCGCAAAGGTAGATATATACCGGGTTATAACCCTTGGTGGTCACTATCTAGGAAATATCTATCTTCAGCTATTTCAAAGTAATACTAACGACAGACCGGCCTTTTGAGACTATATCCTCTCGTCTTCCAATAAGGACAGTGAAGATTCAGTATACAAAAACCGCAACCTAGACTTTCCAGAGCCTAAAATGGAAAATATGAATAAGGAAATAGTTTCTGTAAGCCCTGAAACTCCGGGACTTCCGCATTTCTCATGTAAGAAATTTAATATTAAAAAGCATTATAATAGAGAAAAAGTTTAAACTTGCAATAAAAGTATATAGCTACCCAATATCGCCATAAAATGCCCCACTGACTGGACTAAGATTCTCACGAATAAATAAGATTCCAACACGCTTAAATCATGAGAACTGAAATAACATCACAAGAAAAGTTCCTCCTCATACGCAGGAAAAGTTCTGCAAAAACAAATTAAATTAAATAAACTGAATGACACCACCCTGTCTTTACCCGACATGAACTATGTAAAACATCTCACTCTGCATGAAGTCCCTCACAAAAAACGTACTTTTACATTTAATGCGTCCTAATCTTGATAATATAAACCTTTGAAGCACATAAAACTTAATTCCAACCTACCACGGCGCAATGAAGACCCTGTTGCTGTTCACCATCATTGATATAAAGAGCCAAACGTAGACAACACAACACAGCCTTGCTTATGAATTTGTGAGATGAGTTCTTCAGCCTTCTTCCAGCTAAATAATCCTCGACCAATTAGAGACGTCCGTGTCATTCCTTTCCAACAGTGGATGAGAAGACGCCTCCTGATTGGTCGAGACACAAGCAAGGAATCTTTAGGAACGCACACGACACTGACATCTGTTGGTAAATTGACTCAGGTTTCTAGAAACTGAAAAGCTATGCCAATGTATGATTTTAAAATTAATGCAACGAAGGAATACTAGAGAAAATTGTGATTTCTAAGGCATTAATATTCACACTTAATTACAGTTTATGTTTGCGAGCATCAAGATTAATTACAATTATTTTTTTTATGTATTAAGAGAAAGTGGAACAGACACAGACTTAATATTGGTAATAACTTTGCCGATTTTTTTTTATAAATGCTTGAAAAGCATTTGGGTTACATGATTCGAAAACTGGAAATTAAGTCACTACCTAAAACAAGCACTTTGAGGAATTCAGTTTGGTATTAGTTTATTAAAAGACTTATGCTTACCAAACTTGGCTTTAGAGGGCTCTAATTATGCAATAAAAACAAGACTGTAATTCTATCACACGGCGATTGCAATTATTATATTCTTGCCATACAGAACTGGTGCTCAACGTTTGACTCTGTCAAATGGAAGATCATACATGCTAAGTGCCTGAGATTTTATCAGTGAAATTGTGATTTGTTTTTTTATTAACCTGGATTCCTTGAATAAAACGAATGACGAGTAAAAAACGTTTTATGATATAAATTGACATTGCTGAGTCAATGTTGATCTATAGCCAGAACTGTTTTCAACCATGGCAAATGAAAAACAGATGAGAGAAACTATGACATGCAAAATGTTTTGACTCGTGTATCTGACATATCCGATTTTTTCGACCTATTCAATGGATTCATTTACTTCATTCAGGTATTTTCTCACAAAACATCTTGTTAATCATCCGATTTTTTTCTCTCTTTTTTTTTTTTGTGGCTCGTATTAAGATAAGGTGATTGATTTTATTTCCGGTTTTGTTGCATTTTTTTTCGTAATCTGCTCAGATATTTAAACTACTTTTATTTAATCATGAGTGCTTTTCAATTGTAAAATTCATATATTTTTACTTCATTTACTCGATAACAATTTACTGATTTCCTACAAGACATTTAGCCCATAAAGTGACTGAACTATTCGTAATTTTCCAATCCCAGCAACAAGGATGCTGGACAATGTGAAGCTAATAAAACTCGTAAAGGCCATAAACTGAACTAGACATAACTAATTTCACTCAGCTAGACCAAGTAATGATCTTCTTTACTGAACCCCACCCTCTCTCTCTCTCTCTCTCTCTCTCTCTCTCTCTCTCTCTCTCTCTCTCTCTCTCTCTCTCTCTCTCTGTCTCTCTCTCTGTCTCTCTCTCTCTCTCTCTCTCTCTCTCTCTCTCTCTCTCTCTCTCTCTCTCTCTCTCTCTCTCTCTCTCTCGTGACATACTGAACTGAATCTGTGTTTACACATTAGTATGTGGATGCTGTAACAATTTCAGATGAAACATGCTGATGGGGAAATGCATTTAACGCTTAATGAACTGAAAGTGATGTTACTAAAAGTACATGCACCCGAACTGACAATTGACACCCATAGATTAAAGGTAGTACATCTGTAGATATCTCGCAGTTACATGATGCGTCTATCTAACATCAATTAAAAAGAATTACTTAAACCTCTTGCTTCTGTAAACAGTGGTGTACGAACTCAATCTCCCATTATCTTTAAAATAAATGGTTACGTATTTAGATTCAGTCCTAATCAGCGTAATATTACTTATGCTGCCCACTATGAACAATTAAAAAAAAAAAGACAAGTAGGTATATTTAACTTTTTTCCCATTTATGAATGCAAGTTAGGTCTATATATATGCATCGGTGAGCGATCCACGACCATCAATAAATTAAATTTATGTAGCCAAAAAATGTATGGTCTTTATTTCCATATAATTTTAAAAGGTAAGGTGATAACGTAACACAGAATAGAGGCACAACGCATTTTGAAGGAAAGTATAACTCTATAATAGTTACTGTTCGAATAGAGGCTGTTTTCTATAAAAGTTTACTTCTCAAATATAGAAAATTGTATTTATGGGGGACAAAATCAATTTTGATAAATAAGATTCGATATCTCAAAAAAAGAAAAAAATTTTCTTCCTTTATATAAAAACATTTTGCTCTTTAAGAAATGTCCATTAGTCTTCATTTTAAGTTCAGAAATATTAAAATCTGTTTCATGCTGCAATTCAAAACACTTGTGAGTATTCATAGTTAATAAAATTTGTTGATTTTGAAATATCTAGATGTTGCAATGCGTTGAAAGATTTGGCTTACATAGCTTTGAAAACTAATCAGAATTTAACGCCACAGTTAAGACTTTATAGCCAATTTGTAAGATGGTTTTATTCATCCTTTTAAGAGGCAATAAGGATAAAAAGAATAAAAAGTGACAACAATTCAAGAGGGACATGAAGTCTGGTTAAATGTTCGAACTGAGAACTGATCTATAAGTAGATAAAATAAATTTAATTTGAATATTTTAATACGGCAAATTCATTCTTCTATGGTACATTGAATATGATCGTTGTTTGAATAACATTTACGTGCGGGCCAAAGCACTACAATGCTACCGAGGACGAGGTGGGTTTGATGCAGTCTCCAAAACTAAAAATACCTGAGCACGGCAGGTATTTGAGCTGGGAGGCGGCATAAATTCATATCCTCTTGCGGTGGCGAGGTGGGCTAAGGCTTCACTGCCAGTCCTGAAATAGAAGATGTCGATGGTTCGTGCCCGTCGGCCAGTAATTCTATTATTGCTGAATAAAATTCCCCTTCGGTTAAACATATATGAAAATATATTAATTCCGAGGTAGAGTGAATTAGATATTAAAGGACATTTGTAGCTCGATATATGTATATGAATCACGGTAATGTGATATGACTTATATAATGACTACGTGCAGGCAAAAGCACTACAACGCTACCTAGGACGAGGTGGGTTTGATGCAATCTCCAAAACTAAAAATACCTGAGCGCGGCATGTATTTGAGCTGGGAGGCGGCATAAAGTTATATCCTCTTGCGGTGGCGAGGTGGGCTAAGGCTTCACTGCCAGTCCTGGAATTGAAGATTTTGATGGGTCGTGCCCGTCGGCCGGCAATTCTATTATCGCTGAATAAAATTCCCTTTTGGTTAAACATATATGAAAATATATTAATTCCAAGGTAGAGCGAATTAGATATTAAAGGACATTTGTAGCTCGATATATATATATATATATATATATATATAGATATATATATATATATATATATATATATATATATAGTATATATAATATATATATATATAATATATATATATATATATATATATATGTATATCGTTGAGACCCGCCCAACACGAATCTGCAGCCGTTAACAAACGTAGACCATTTGGACACACACATACACACACACACACACACACACGCTCACTCACTCACTCAGTCACTCAAATTTAAGTTATACACATTTATGTATAAACAGGAATTATCTGACTTGTACCTTTATGCATACTATAAAATAATTTTTTTTTTTATTCCTGTATTTAGATTTCTATATTCATTTTTACTCCTGTATGTAATTTTGTAATTTATCTAAAACCAACATGTAACATTAAATCTTAAACATACATTTAAGGAAACACTAGCACATGGCATTGTATTTTGAATATTTATTTAACCACTGTTTATACTTTCACTGTTATTGTCACAGTACATATGTCCTTATGTTCTTTGTATACAAAACAACGCCCTTAAGCTGTTAATCCCTAGACTAACCAGTACCCATACCTCAAAGTCATACTTCCCACACGATTAAATAAATAGGCCGAAAGGCCAAATTGTAAGTCAGTAGTCGCTTGATAATGCCATAAGGCGAAACAGCTGTCGTGACAAAATTTAATAAATGGAAGAAGGAAGTCTGCGTATTTTTCACCAGAAATTGACGAACGAGAATCGGAAAAAACTTCATCGGTTTGAAGATACCTGCAAGAAACTTATTGATGCCACTAAAGCAATTGCTTTTAACGAATATATATATATATATATATATATATATATTATATATATATATATATATATATATACATATATATATAAAATAAACTATGTTTTTCCGTCGTAAGCCTTAAAGTTCTCTCTCTCTCTCTCTCTTCTCTCTCTCTTCTCTCTCTCTCTCTCTCTCTCTCTCTCTCATTTGAAGCTTCCATTTCCTTCTATCATCCATTCCAATTTACATTCGTCTCCGTCTTGTTTCATCTACCCGCATTTGTCTCGGACATATATATACCATTTCCCCTAGCAGTCCCTTGGCAGCCTGATCTCTCTCTCTCTCTCTCTCTCTCTCTCTCTCTCTCTCTCTCTCCTAATCTTGTTTCTTCCTCCATACACCAGGTTTATCTAAGTCGCTTCTACCTCTTCCACTGATTGATGCGAGTGTGTATGTGTATGTACATCTGATTTCATGTTCGTTTAGTTAAAGTTTCTTATTTTCTCCCTGTTTCTGTGTCTCTTAAGATTCCCTCACTTCTTTAATACTGTATTTTTTTTTTTCATATAATACAAGGAGAGGCCCTTAGCTGCCATAGAATCATCATCATCATCTGTCACAAATTCCTTTCCATTTTTGGTCATCCTTGTGATGTTCAATTATCCTAATCACGCTTGAATATCTTTCCCCCTTTGCTCAAGGACTTCTCTGCCTCCTCCTCCCTCCGTCCTCCTCCCCTCCTTCCTCCTCCTGTCCTCCTTCCTCCTCCTCCTTCGTCTGTTGTCTACGAGTTCTAAGGCTCATCAACCGGCGTTCCCCCCCCTCCCACCTTTCCCCTCCTCCAGCCTCCTCATATCGCCTCCGCCGTTTGGCCTGAAAAATCCCTATATCATCACCCCACCCCCAATCCCCTTCGTCCTCCCGGCGGCGTCGTACCCTG
>NC_087211.1:85197927-85204216 GCF_015104395.2 Macrobrachium nipponense | reverse complement strand
GACAAAATACGCAGGAGTATAATTCCTTGCTGGCTTAACTTGTTAACTGGGCTAGACGGCGTATAATGTGCATTCAACGTGGTGTTTCCTAACTTTTATGTGGTTTACATGACGTCTACTTATAAGATTTTAAATAGTCTGAATACCATCTACTTAAAATCTTGAAAGCAGTCTACATGGCGTGACTTACAAGTTTTTGTGTCTGACTAATTAAAGGATCACTGGCATCGTGACAACTCAGGTCATTGAAGCCGACAAGTTTTTTGTGTGGTCTAAAAGTTTGTAACTTGAGTTTTTGTGTGGTCGGCAAGTTTCCAACACGTAGGAGTTTTATGAAAAATTTGTCACAAACCCACATATAGCTGTTTATTTAGCAAACACATCATATCTAAAACATGTGCCACAGAGTTGTAGTTAGCATATAACTCGTGTGACAGTTTAGTGCAAGAGTCCAATATCACCTCTGTCTCTAGCCCAAATGGCATAGGTTCCATAAGTTTAAATCCTGGACAGTGCTGAATTACTTATCAAACAATATGCTTTGGGTGTATGTGTGTTATAATTCCCCTTGGGTGTAAGTTATTCTTTGGGTATATAGTGAATTCGTACGTACTGACAAAATCTCTATAAAGTTTTTAATACGTAACTGTATATAAAAATTTGGGAACTTTCATAACCTTAACTTCATATATATAGTCTACCCTAACCTGCCTTCCCTACAGTAAACTATCCAAACCTACCTACCTTACTGTAAAACATGCTATGTGTTAACCAAATTTGTATAGCACAGGCTAGACATAAGTATAGGCATAATCTTTCAAAGCATGACATATCACTTTTCTCCAAAATTTATTTTAACCTGATCAAACAATTTAATAAGATGGTGACAGGAGCTTATGTGAAGCATTAAGCTGTTAAAACTTCAAATCAAATTAGTAATAAATATTGAAAAATTTACCATAAAACAAGCAAATTTCAATCTTGATGTCATGGCCTAATCAAGGGGGCTTTGATAACTCCCAAACACCACAGAATTTACCTTAAATGTACTATAAATCCTACTGGGTCAAGGAAGGGCTGGGCTGAAGAGGCAGGGGTAAAGTATCTTCAGGCAGGATAGTATCAAGTTAAATTATGAAATTAGACATACAATGTACATGTTAAAATATGGTTTCTCTATTGTATGGCAAATGCAACTGCACAGCAGTTTTCCAACCAATTTATCAAATTAGCATAGCTTAACTTTAATTGGTCAAGTGAATGAAATGAAGTCTGAGGCTCTGGCAACAATCCCAGTCTGATTGAATACCTGTGCATAACTACACTGCCAAGAAGTGTTGATTTTATTCTCTTAAACCACATATTATAAACTGCTTATTAAAATGGAAAAGAGGTGTTGGAGTTTCTTGGAAGCCTTTCTATTTGTCTGACTTCAACCATTTCTCCCCCTTTTCTACTCTACCCAGGCAGGAACTGTTGCCTTGGCTTGCCCAGTACTGGTAGCCTACAGGGTAACCTAATCAATGGCCTCCAGTTATTCTGAAGGATTATTAAGTGAGAATGTACCCTGTCTACACTACCATGACCAAAACTTGCCAAAAGTAACCAAATCAATTAGGCTATCCTTCCTCTTACCCTGTAAACTACATACCCTGGAGTACCTTAACCAGTTTACTGCCCTAACCATACATATGATAGAACTCGTCTAACAACATCTAATAAATGCATTCTAGCCAGGATAGAATGGTTATCACCAAGGCTAGCTATAGTTTAACATGGGATATAACCTAGACACCTCAGGAAGGATAATCTTATCTTGCCTGGACTACTTCAACCAATTAGGTGGGAATAGGCTACTTACACCTGGTTCCATAGTCACTGTTCCCCTGAAGGATCCATAAAGACACGGAAACTGCATTATTTTACCGCATATTGCTCCTACTTTTAACATTTTCTCACCACGTACGCACACAACTTCAAAACTTCTGGGTAAACGTCAGCAACAGCTGGGATATTGACATGTAGTCATCTGGTTCGGTAAGTAAACATGGGCGCGTTCTATTGATGACAAACACCTGTTGGTGATCGAGATCCTGTTAGCGTTTTCATTATAACTACGACATATTTACTTATTATATACACAGATTCCTACATTAAAAGTATTGAATATATATCTTATTATAATAAATTACATTCTTTGTACAAATATTAATGAAACATTCCTATCATTCGTGTTAGTTGTGAGAAACAGGTCTCTATTTACAAGCGAAAGACACCGAACAAACTGAATTCACAGTCTCTGCTGAAACGTCAAACGTTCAATCATAGAAAACGAACATTTAATTTTCTAGGGTAACTATTATATTTATTTTGACTGTCTCAGTACGGTAATGAGGCTGAATTTATTGGTTTTGATAATATTATGTTACTGACACTATAAACAGAAATTCTACATAGGCAATGTTATTTCACAAAATTCAGCAATGATCTTTTACTAAGAGCATGGAAAATCTTAGATGATTAAACTCATTAGTACTCAAAAGTATGTTTTTTTTCTTGTGAGGATAATATGAAATTATACTATTTACCGTCATTTCTACGCGATTATTTCATTGTTCTGTTACCCTTTGGGTACAGTTTGTGAGAAGCTTCATCTTGGCCCTGAATGAAACGTGGAAGAGTTTGCCTATAAGTGCAGTTGTGAAGTCTTCTGGTCTCCAGATGTTTAAGCGAGAAACAAATTCATTCCTGCTCTCTGCTTCTGCTGACGTCTGCTGCTGCTGCTGCTGACGTCAGCTGAATTTCAGGTGTGTCGGTTTAATTTTCTATTCCCTCGTATTCATCTGTATATCAGCTCATCCTATAATCGTCTGTCTCTGCTGGCTGATATCCATTGAGAGCCCTCTTGGGATTATCAACCCAAAAGGGCTCAAACAAGGAACTCAGCATGTAGAGAAAGACGAGGGAATAGAAATTATAGGCCAAGGTGATAAATGAATGAATAAGGAAATAGAAAATGGAACTTACACATCCGAAACTCTGTCCGTAAGGGTTTTGAGCTGAAGATTCAAAGAAAGACAGAAAAAAAAGAAAGGCTAATGTTGTTCGACGAACGAGAAAAATCGTCACCTCACACGCGATGGCTTCACGAATATAGCATACCTCGTATCTGATAAAGTTAATTACTTTCTCAGAACTGGAAAAGACTGATTCACTCAATCTCGTTTAATATTTGTGACTTGGTGTTACCATTGTGCATGGTTTCTTCTGAGAGGTTAGTCTAGAGCTCGTTTGATTTTCTTACAGTTTTTGGTCTATTCAAGTATTATGGAGTGAGAGCCAGAAGGCAGTTTTATATATATATATATATATATATATATATATATATTAATATATATATATATATATATATATATATATACATATACGTACATATACATATATATATATATATATATATATATATATATATATACATATATATATATATATATATATATATATATATATATATATATATATATATATAATTATATATATATATATATATATGTGTGTGTGAGTGTGTCAGGTGTCGTGGTAATAATCAACACACAATCACGTGTTTCACAGACTAAGATTCGGGACATCTGCTCTCATCCATTATTGTACACAACACCACAACACTTCGTAATGAAAAGATACACAACTTTGCATAAGCTGTGAGTAAAGGTAATCAACGAGAAGCCACCGGAGATTTATCAAAAATAACAACCTGACAACCCGTGTCATTCATTTAGCAGATTTAAAGGGAGCTAAATCTCCGTCGTGAAATGCAGCTGGTACAGGGTACATGGAGACCTGAAAAATCTTTGCCTAGCTTTATCAGTTTCATAGGCCAATTTGAGAGGCAGCCTAAGGAAATATGACATCAATAATTAGACAATCGTCTTCAATTAAAACATTGAGAGAGAGAGAACAACTGAGATTGACTGTCCTTTGCAGATTACAGTCGAATCGATGTACTTATCAATTATAATTCCCCTTGAGTGTAATCTACGTAATCTATTCCCAATGCATGAATTCACAAAGTATATATATAATATTTTATAATAATTAATATATATTATAATATTATTATATATTATATAATATATATTAATATATATATATTAATATATATAAAAATATATATGCCACGAGGGAAAATAAATAACGGAGTATCAGCGAGATCTTTCGACGTTCAAACGTCCTTTACTTAGCAGATGAATTGACATACATGAGGAAGGAAATAACCATAAAACAAAGAAAGGGTCCGTAGAAACCTGACAGATAGGGATTATAAAGAGATTAGTACCTAGAATACGACACACCTGGAAGATGAGTAACCTTCCCAAACAATTATAAACAATGGGTACAATTAAAGGATTAAGACAAACATCTCAGATACAAGGACAAGGCAATTAAAGGATTATAGGTGACAGCTATTCAGAACTTTGGTAAACAAAAATATATTCACAATGCATATTCACAATACATATTAAACATACATTACAATGAAGATATCTCTAAGGCAACTAATTTTGATTTAAGTCTGTAATTATATCTTTGAGGTCATTCTTAAACATGTTAAAAATACAAGGGTCTAAATGAAACAGGCCTCGACTAATGATGAAATTTCAATGAGAAGTAAGTTGTATTAAAGCAGATCCTAAAAGATTTCGTGATAAGACATCTTTTGACCTTGCAATTACTGAACTACCAATCCAATTTATTCGGTGGTTGTTTTCACTTAAATGAATGAATATTGCATTAGATGTTTGCCCAGTTTTTACAGAATATTTATGCTGGCTTAACCTTACCTCTAAGCCCTTGCTCGACTGTCCGAGATTAAATGAGGGACAATCCATACCTGGAATTTCATATATTATGTTGTTGCTTTCTCTGGGGCCATTTTTCATTAACATTCCTTTTAGCGTGTTATTATAAGAAAAAAACAAGGTTGACATTAAAAGCTTTTAACAATGATTTAATGGTTTCAAATCCGTTAAAAATAAGGCAAACTGAGAATGTCTTGTTAGAATTTTCTTTCTGTGTGTTACTTACCACTATAAAACTTTTTGTGGGCTTTATTATAACAAATATCTAATATATGTGAAGGATAGCATAAATCTTTCCCTATTTTTCTTATGTATTCAATTTCTTGATCCAAATATTGAGGACTGACAATGTGCAATGCTTGTAAAAACATAGAAGAAAACATTTATATTTTTATGTTAAGATGGTGGCCTGAATAGAAATGAACATAAGTTAAGTTGTTGGTCGGTTTCCTATAATACTGAATTTACTTTGAAATGGTTCTCTATGAATCAAAACATCTAAGAAAGGGAGGCAATTGTCTTTTTCTAATTCTTTAATTGTACCCATTGTTTATGTTTGTTTGGGAAGGTTACTCATCTTCCAGGTGTCTCGGATTCTAGGTACAATAAATCTTTATAATTCCTATCTGTCAGTTTATACGACCTTCTTGTATTGTCATTTCCTCATGTATGTCAGTTCATCTGCTAAGTAAAGGACGTTTGAACGTCGGAAGGTCTCGCGGATATTCCGTTGTTTATTTTTCCCTCGTGGCATATATCTTTATTTATGGATTTATCACGTTCCTAACTTTCGTGATTCAGTTATACACACACACACACACACACACACACACACACACACACATATATATATATATATATATATATATATATATATATTATATATATATATATATATATATGTGTGTGTGTGTGTATGTATATTATCCTTAAATACACGGTACATATCCTTAAATACACGGTAAAGGGTGAAAAACTGGGGACTTGGAATATATATATATATATATGTATATATATATATATATATATATATATATATATATATATATATATATATATATATATATCCTTAAATCCACGATACAGAGGTGAGTGAAAAACTGGGAACTTGGAACAAGTACTTTCGTAGTTTATTCTACATTTTCAAGTTCACACTTAATATAATAGAAGTTCACAGACATTTATATACAAAAACAGAGAAGAGGGGGAGTTACAGTTTGTTAATCTGGGCGGGGCATTCTTTAAGAGAAAGAGACAAGGAGAAAGGATCAAGGGACAATCCAGGATGGAGATTTAAATTCCTTGTTGACGTGGCATCAATAAAAATGATCCTGCAAATGGTGCAGATTATCAAGGAATTATTCCAGTTAATAGCATGTAGCCTGTCTTAAGCCTTTTTATTTGTGCCGAGGTCATCTCACCTTTAGATC